>NW_027185809.1:46855653-46963593 GCF_028583685.1 Petaurus breviceps papuanus
AATGGGGATGGAGTATATGGGCACAAAGTCCCTCACTTCATCCCCATGTAACCTATTGTCAACCTTGATACATATTTCCCTTTTTTTTTTTTTTTTTTTTGGAATATAAGTAACCCTTCTCAATGTCACAAAACCTGGAGGAAAAAGTGAGGATGGTGACTTTGCACAGCCCTCCCTCACTTAAATCGAAATCAATTGCAAGTCATGGCATCATCTCTCTGATTTCATGGAGAGATTTCATCTTTTTAGAGAAGGAAGGACAAACCACACAGTCATACAATATACTGAAGAACTCCAGATAATAATACATACATATGCTTCCTTTCCATTGTTCTGTAGGGTCCACATTCTTTGTGCTCACATACTTTCCAATCATTTCAATGGTGAAGACCTTGCTTCATTCAGAATTTCTGAAGTCCCTGGAAACCATCTCTATAACTGGATATGTACTCTCTCATCCCTATGTTCTTACACACATACACACACATACTCATACACACACACAGATGCTGTATTGCCTGAACCTAGAAGATAAATAAGCAGGTTTATTGTACCCCACTTCCTCTTCTAAGCTCCATCCCTATCTCCTTTAGCTAGCAACTTCTCTTCTTTTGAAGTCCAGATCTATGACCCTATTCAGAATTTGGTTGTTATTATCCACTACTCTCTAGGCCATTTTCCCTCTTTTGAATACAATATGACACAATATACATTGATTAAGTACTATTATGTGCTGGTCATCTATTATGTGCCAGGCACTGTACTAAGTTCTGGAGTTACAAATAAGAAAAGAAAATATGGTCCCTGCCCTCAAGGAACTTACAATCAAATTGGGAAAAGACAATACTCAAAATGAAGCTGGGTGGAGGAGGGGAGTCAGAGGCTGAAAAAGTACCTGATAGGGACATAATACTGATTGAGCGGAATCCAAGAATTTAGCTGATAATAAATTAAAGAGTTCACTGGGTTTCTGAGTTCTCTTTATTTGGAGACTTTGGGAAGACATGATTGCTTCTTCCTCTAAACAGAGGGGCAGAGGATACTAAAGTTCCTGTTGAAGTAGGAGTACCAAAGTTGAAGCAATCTTCATTATCAGTTTTTTGTTTGGTTTTCTATTAGTGATAAGCATTTTCCTGAGGAAGGCATGATGATGGTGCAATGGAATCCTAAGATGGTAGCTGATGAAAAATTAAGAAACTTAAATAATTCAATACCTAGTTCACAGTCTTCCTTTTCACTCAAAGAGATCACTTAGTACAGTAGACAGAGCATTAAAATTGGAATCATGAAAACCTGAGTTTGAAATCCTACTTATAAGCCTCAAAACACTTGGCAAGTCATTTCAAGCTTTCTCAAACTTAGTTTCTTCATCTGTAAAATAGGGATTATGATAGGACCTACCTTACATGGTAGTTATAAGAATCAAATTAGAAAAGGGCTATATAAATGCTATTATCATTACAATTTAATTTACTTTAGAAAAAAGTCAGTTAAAAATATCTATTTTCTCTTACTCCCACCTCTCTCCACAGTCCTCCATTAGAGGAAAAGTATAGAAAAGAAAAACAAAACCCTTGTAACAAAAACACATGGACAAGAGAAACAAATTCCTTCATTGTACACGTCTAAAAATATGCATGCTTCATTCTGCATTCTGATTCCATCACAGCAGAAATTCAATTCTTATGCTGATGTCTCCTCTGAATCCCAGTTCTCATCAACCTTTTCAATTCCCATGGTTTATACACTTTTACTTGACCTCAGTCACACAGAAGTCTTGCACTTTATCTACTCATAGAACACAAGCATTCCACCTCAACACCCCATAACTCTCAAGTTCCAGTAACCACAAGTGCTTGTCCTTATATCTCATCTTTCTTAAATCCATCAATCCTCCTTGCCATACTGTCCAAGTTTTCCCATCATCTCTGCTCTGAATTCACTTTACTCCATTCTAAATCTTGATCCTAGAAGTAGCAGATCAGCTCAGCATTTTCCTGCTTAGATGAATCCCTTCTTCTTTGCTGCTTAACCTTTTCCAAACTCCAACTCTACATAATTTTAAAAATTTTTATTAATTTTATTTTTAGTTTATGAAATGAAACATTTCCATAACATAGCAGAATGATAAAGAGATGATTGCACATGAAACCGTAAGTCTTTTATGTACAACTTGCTATTTCTTTTAACTATATAATAATTTTATCATGTAAATTTCTTTTTCTTCCTTCCTCACCCCCGCCCCAACTTTAGCCAGCTCTGCATTATTCCCATTATCTGTTTTTACTGCTCCTACATAAATGTTGTAAATTCTGATGGAAGAAGTCACAGCACTGTGCCTCATTCCAATACAAATTAATAATATATAATCTTGATGGGGTCTCACTTCTTTATACCAGCCCCTTAATTGAGACTCTTTTTCTTCCAATTTCTCATTCTCATTCCAAACTTCTTCTTTCCCTGAGTCACCTGTGTCAAGGGTGGTTATGTTGGGTTATGCTATGCCGTGCTCCCCCTTACCTGTAGGTAGAGCAACTCTTTGAATATTTCATTTTTTTAATGGGCCCATCCCTCCCCAGTTCTTTTTTCTCCCCAATGGTTACATTATAAATTATCTCCAAATTGGTTACCTTCTCTTATACACTCTCTTCTCTTCAAGCTTTCATGACAATACTCTCTCTCTTGTTTTTCTTTCTACTTGTCCAGTTCCCCCTTCTCAGTATCTTTTGCTGAATCATCATCCTTGTCCTACTTCTTATGAACCAGTATACTCAGGGCTCTTTCCTAGGTTATTTTTTCTCTATTGGGATGAATGAAAAGACTGAAAGAGTTTCTGGTTAATTAACAATAAATTTATTAATGAGGCTACCTGATAATCAATGAATGCATGGTTAGTGGTTTCTCTCAGTAACCAAACCAAGACAAAATCATAGAGATCAATAAATACTTAAACACCTTTGAAAAAGGGGTGCACTGACAGATGAAAATCAACCCTGATAGGTGAACAATTAATGAGGAGGTAGACTTTCATGAACAGATAGACTGAAAGCTTCCAGTTCCTCCTGCTGAGAATGTGGCTAATCATGAGACTCAGCTACCTCCAGGAATCTGGACAATGGAATTCATCTCTACCCAAACCACTCTGTTTTTTTATTTTTTCTTTCATGAGCTGTGCTACCCTAAACTCTAACGGAAGGGCAAGGACATGGGCTTAATGCTTTGGGGTTGAAATTCATCTAGATTAAATTCTGCTTTTACTCTAAAGTCTAAACAGAAGTAAGGTCTACTAGTTGGGTGGGGTCCAGTTGATGATAATGGAGATTATACTCTGGGAATTTGGGCAATCTCATCTATCAGCAATGACTTTCAAAGACTGACTGATTTACAGGGTCTAGTCCCTGAATGAGAAAATAGAGGGAATAAAAGCTTAACCCTAACTTAATAATTGGTTATTAATATAATAGAAAATAATAATTTCTTCTATATATACTCTCTTTTTTGGTGATCTCACCAACTCTCATGGGTTTAACTATTATCTCTATGATATCACCTCCCAGATTTGCTTATCCCAATTCAGTTTCTTTCTTGAAATCCATCCCTGTATCACCATCTATCCTTTTGGGTATCTCTGCTTATACATCCTTTAGGCATCTCAAACTCAACATTTCCAAAATGTACTTGTCTTTCTTGCCAATCTGTCCCCTTGACCTCATATCCCTATATGAGTTGAAGCAACTATCATCCTCTAATCATCTAGTTTCACAGACTAAAAATCATGTTTGATAATTTTCTCTTCCTCGGTCATTGTATTTAAGCAATTACCAAAACTACTCCATCTTTCCTCCTCAATGTATCTCCCATTCATTTCCATTCACATGTTCAGTACAATCTCTTGCTGAACTCTTTCAATCAGCTACTAATTGATCTTCCAATGTCCAGTCTCATTCCTCTTCTTTTCTGTCCTCCACACAGTGGAAAAATTGGTATTCTTAGAGTACAGACCTGATCACGTCACTTAATTGCTCAAGAAACTCCAATGACCCTCTGTAGAAAAAAATAAAAAGCAAACATCTATGTTTGACTTTTAAAGTCCTTCACAATCTAGGTCCAGTCTATTTTTCTAGGCATATTGAATATTCACTTTCATTCACTCTGCATTATATCCAAAATAACCTACTTGATGTTACCCATATGTAATATTTCATTTCCTGTATTCATGCCTTTTCATAAGCTTTCTTCCATGTCTGGAATGTATACCCCTCTTCTCCTTCACATGGTAGAAGTCTAGTTTTGTTCAATGCTCAGTTCAAGTGTCACCTGTCTAGGAAACTTATCCTGATCTAGTACTCTTGCCCTCCCACAGAAATTGTACAAGTCTGTCTGCCTATCTATCTGTCTGTCTATCTATCTATCTACCTATCCATCTATCTATCTACCTATCTACATACATATGTGTGTATCTTTCTCTCTACTTATATTTAATTTAGTTTTAAGTAACCATATTGTCTTTACCAATATAATGTAATCTCCCAGAGGGAAAGGACCACTTTGTTTCTATGTCCTCAGTGCCTTGCACATAATAGGAGCTTTAGAAATGCTTATTGAATAAATGAACTTGTTTTCCACATTTACATTCATTTGTGGAAAAAAAAACATATTCATGAAATATCTCACTTTTTAATTCCACTAAATATGTGTTTTCTTATTTATTTTACTGAGTCACATGGCCTATTTTATTGGATTCAAAATAACAATATTTGGTACATTTAAAGATTCATGAACCAATTATAACTTGAGGCCACCTCTCATGCATAAAGATCTGTGATCCAAATATTATATTTTGACCTATTCTTAACATTTGTTGCAATCAAATTATATTTTTTGATAATGTCAGATTTGAGGTAAGTGTTCATAAGAAATGAGCCTAAAGAGAGTGCTCTTTTCCTGTTCTTGTACCAAAGATAATGATCTGGGGGTGGAGGAGACTGCAGAACAAATATTAAACACATTAAATCTCTAGTTCTTGTAAACGCTAATGACATAAAGTGATAGTGACTTCTCTACTGAAGTTTTTACCATACTGTATTCCAAAATGAAAGCTAAAATATAATCATCAATAACACCAACCACACATTACCTTATGTGCTAACAGGATGCCACCTACCAGGAATTACTGTCTAATAAGACCAGTATTCTACTAAGCCATCTGAAAATAATTTGTCAGAACATTTCCTTTTATCTTTTCTAATGCAGGGCCATATTTCTCTATCTGCAAGACAGAAATTATGAAAGACACTTGGATAAGATAGTCCCTCAGCCAAACTACCCATTATTTAGGGTAGCATAAAGGCTGTGTTGTGAAGTCCTCGTGGGGAGGATTCCAAATGCAGTATAAGGTGATTGTAAAATCACCTCTAACTTTTTTGCCTTAATGTGTCATTAAGTAAAACAAAAATTAGCTCTTTATGATCTCATTCGATCTTTCCTCAGTTATTTAGCAATATCATCTATATGCAGTGAGTCTGAAGGCAAACTACAAAGCAATATTTTTTCTTCTATACAGAAAGTTGACTTTGTTTAAGGAGAAGAAAAAATAATCTCTGGTGATCTATTTCTAAGGTTCAGTAAATTGAATCTAATTACTACATAAGGATCTACTTGTTAGAGGTATGTTGGAATGTAAATATTGATAAACTTTTAAAAATATTTACTCCTAAAGCATAAATTACCAAATATTTTAACTTTTCTCTCTATTCTATTGTGTTTTAAAAATACCAACACATAAGCAGCTGCATTGTATTAAACATATATTAGGGGCTATAATAATTCCTTCCCAGAATATACTAGTATTCAGTGCATTTTGTGTGGCCACTTATCTCTCCTCTTAAATGTTTTAGGATAATTCTATGATTTATACTAGAAATCTTTCCTTCCAAGCTTTTCTTTCTCTATTCATTTCCTTTGATGTTTCAGGAAGTGACAATGAATAATTTGAATGACTATGCCAAGATGCCCAGAAGAAATAAAAGTGAATTGTCTCTCAGGTGACTATTTTCTCTAACACTCCAGACTCAAGGGTAGTATTAATGATGGTGGAACTTATACTATCCAGGTTCTAGGGAAGAAAGGATGACAATTTTGATGAGTCATCTTGAACCAACATGAAAATGGGGATACCTATAAGGGAATGTGGTTCCTCTAGGACATATTGTATATGAAGACTAGACCTGGAAACTAGAGTAGGAAGGAAGGCTCAAGAAGTAAATAATAATAACTGGAAATTTATTGTATGAACAGAGACAGGTCATGGAGTTTGGAGAGAGTGATTGTTCCCAGAGAAAAAAGATTAATTACCATCTGCTAGAAACTTGAAAAGAACAGGCATCATAAGCTTTGGTTAAGATAAAAAGAAGAACCATAATGGGGAGCAGAAAATGATGTCATCTCCTTGGGGCTAGTGAGACTTGTAGGTCATTGGAAGCCATACACAGAACAACAAAGGGTAGTGAAGAAAGTTGAGATAAAGAACAGTGACCAATGCCATGAACAAGAGATTAAACAATGTGGGCAGACAGCCAAGGACCTGTGGATGAGGAGCACTGAAGTGTGGGAGAGATAATTTCTCTCTGCTCCTGCTGGATAATGAGAGTGATACTATAAGTAAATGAGTCTACAGTAAACCTCTCCAGAAGGTATGCTTACAAATGGGCATTATAACATTCTATGAACTGATCCCCTCACTTTCCTGCAAACTGAAGGAGAAGAAATGTAAGCAGTGTCAGATTTTATATTCTTGGGCTCAAAGATGGTGAATGCAGCCATGGAATTAAAAGATTCTTGCTCCTTGGAAGGAAAACTATGGCAAAACTGGACAGTATACTAAAGAGCAGAAACATCACCTTGCCAATAAAGGTCTGTATAGTCAAAGCTATGGTTTTTCTGATAGCAACGTATGTCTGAGAGTTGGACTATAAGGAAATCTGAGCTTTATAGAGTCTATGCTTTTAAATTGTAGTGTTGGAGAAATTAATTCAGACTATTCACTAGAAGGTAAAATACTGAAACTGAAGCTTAAATACTTTGGCCACATAATGAAGACAGACTCTTTGGAAAAGATACTGATGTTGGGAAAGATTGACAGTAAAAAGAAAAAGTGTATGGCAAAAGATGAGATGAATAGATAGTGTCATGGACACAATGACTGTGAGTTTCCACTGACTTTGGGAAATAAAGGAGGTTAGAAAGGCCTCATCTATTGGGTCACAAAGAATCAGACATGATTGAATGATTGAACAAAAACAAAATATAAATTCCATTTGTTTCCAGTGACTTTGAATATGCCTCTTCATATTTTGAGCATTGTGAGTCTGTGGGCTAATAAAGTTACTTGATAAATACACCCGTAGAGAATAGATATTCCTAGATTAAATGGGTAGGCACAATGATACAAAGAAGTGAGAAGTATCTCCAAAGTCTATCTAGGTCCTTTTTGTCAGGGAGTAGCCTTTAACACTAATGCTATGCATATTATAGTTATCATCAACAGTCTCAGTTGTCATCTTCAATAGATATTGTTATTCATACATACACTAGTTCATAGAAATTAAATTATGTAATAAATTCCAAAAAAAATGACAATTAAAGGAAAATTTGAATTCACAATAGAGAATTATAGTTCCTATTAACATAGTACTTTAAAGTTTACAAAATGCTTTACACATTTTTGTCTTATTTGATTTATCACAATAACATTGAGGTACATGTTTTGATTATCCTCCTTTTGCAGATGATTAAACTGAGACTCCGAAAAGTTAAGTGACCTTGACAGGGTCACATACTTGGAAAATGTCTGAAGTAGGATTCAAATCCTGGCCTTGTTGACTTTAGGTCCAGAATGAGACAATGTGTTGCCTCTCTTGTTGGATTTTGTTAAAACTCCAAAGTGTTTGTAGGCACACAATATTGAAATAAAAGTATTGTCTTTATCTTGTCATTTTATGGCTGTTGTTTATTCAATTAGTTGACAAAGCTTATTAATTCTACTTCTTCAATATCCGCCATCTTTACTCATACCACAATCATTTAAGTCTAACAACTCATTGCTTCTCATTTCGATTATTGATACATTCTCTTAACTGGATTGTCTCTATTCCAATCCATTCTTCATACACCTGCAAAATTGCTATTTCTAAAACCCAAGTCTGATCATTTTACTCTTCTGTTTGAGAAGCCCTGGTTCTCCATTGCCTTTAGGAAAAACTACAAATCCCCTGGCTGATATCAGAGACCTTCATAACTTGTCTCCATCTACTTTACCAGGATGATTATTTATTATTTTCCCTCATATTCTGTACTCTACATTTCAGCTGATCTAGACAGTTTATGACTTGTTCTCCTTAGGTGATATTCTATCTCTTGCCTCCAAATTTTTGCACAAACTGTCTCCTATGCCTAGAATCCTCTACTTCCTCTTATGGCCTTTGGATACCAGCTCCCTTCAAAGTTCAACTCAAGTGCCATCTTGTTCAAGAACTCTTTACTAATTAATACATTTTTGTTGTAACTCCATCATCATGATGTATCTCTATGTAAATATACTATATTTCTTTTTCTGTGAACAGCCACATCTTATGTCAGTGAACATGCAAACTCCTTGATTGAAACAACTCTCTTACTTTTGCGTTTGCATCTCCAACACTCAAGAAAAATTCTTGGTACACAGTAGACATTCAGTAAAATATTATTGATTAGCTGATCACCTGTGGAGGTGATCCTTTATTATTAATTATGGTACCAGTGAAATATAATCTCTGGCAGGTAATACCAAGGATAGGGTAATTAAGAACACCCAATGATGGCCTCTCTATCATATGAATAACATTCTAACATTGTCAGAGGATTGCTCACTAGATGATTGTTTTTCAGCCACAGAAAATCAGAGAGTGTATCTACTAAGGTGCAGAGTTAGGGTGTTAGTCATCTGTTGATAGAATACCACCACTGATGAAATATTGGATCCTTAAAGAATAAAGCATCAAGCAAGCAGGCACTAAGTACCACTATGTTCAAGGCAATATGCTGTTGTTGAGTTCTGTCTATTCAACTCATTATGACCTCATTTGGGGTTTTCTTGGCAAGGGTGGAGTATCATTTCCTTCTCTAGCCCATTTTACTAATGAGAAACTGAGGCAAACAGTTGACTTGCCCAGGGTCACACAGTTAGTAAATGTCTGAGGCTGGATTTGCATTCATAAAGATGAGTCTTCCTGATTCCAAGTCCAGTGTTCTAAACTTTACACCACCGAGATGTCCAGGATCTGTGCTAAGCTCTTTGATTGCAAAGAAAGATGGGGGTGGGGGGATGGGGAAATGTCCCTGCCCTCAAGGAATCCACATTTAAATGTGGGGAGACAACAAGCAAATAACTATTTACAAATAAGATTATTCAAGATAAATGGGAGGTAATCACTGAGTAAAGCCACTCACATTAAAGAGGACTAGAAAAGGCTTCTAGCAGAAGATAAACTTTTATCTTAGACTTAAAGGCAATAAGGGAAGTCGGGAGTTAGAGGTGAAGAGGAAGAACATTCTACTCATAGGACCAATTAATGTGCAGAATAATCAGGAGAGGAAGTATCTTTTGTGAGAAATACTAAGGACGGTGTCACTGGATCTCAAAATAGATGGAGGTAAATAAAATATAAGACTTAGAAAGGAATGAGACTAGATTACGAAGGGATTTAAACATTCAAACTATGAACTTTATATTTGATCCTGAATACGATAGTAGCCACTGAAGATTTCTTCTTTGTTTTTGTCTATTTTTTTTCATTGGTGTAAGTGATAAAAGCAGATCTGAACTTTAAGAAGAACACTTTGATAGTTGAGAGGAAAATGAACTGGAGTACAGACAGACTTGAAACAGGGAGAATATGTTCAAATCCCATCTCACATACTTATTAGCTGTGATCCTGGTCAAAATCAAGTGTCCTTGTTTGGAAAATGGAGATAATGACATCACATAATAATCACAGGGATTTCATAACGATCAAATGATGTAATACATATGGAAATCTCCTTGAAAAATTTAAATTTATATAAATGTTATGTGTATTTATTATTGTCGTTTTATTTGGTATATTTTTAAAATCTTAAATTGTTAAATAGATAAGAGTATCTTCATCAATTATTATCTTGCGATTCCCATCAAGTCATTCAACTTCTAGAAAAAATCACTTTCTTTATCCATAAAAAGAGAGAGCTACACTGGGTGATCCTGAATGTCTCTTCTAGTGTTAAACCCAGGGTTCTACTCTGCCTATTCAACTGCCAAAAAGAATGTCAGACTTTTCCCATCAGCTTTTAAGTTGTTTGAACACTGCTTTAAATTTCACTCCCAATACTTGAGGCCAACCATTAACTGAGAAAATAAAAGAAGCAGTATGCCATTGTAGGAGTCATGGTTATAAATTGCCTTTTATCCAAAATGGGCACCTTATTAGCTGCTTATAGAAATGGGCTTTGGATGAAAGGAGGACTGTTACTCATGTCCAATCCCTGAAAATGCCTGGAGAAGACATTGAACACAATTTCCTGGTGAAGTGGAAGGTTGGTTAGTGTCAAGATACCAATGAAATATAATTCCAGCATTCAAAGCTGTACTCTGAGGCAAACAGCCAGGATGACTTATATATAATGGTTTCCTCTTTTATTTTTTTTTTGATTGTTTGTTCTTAATGGGGGGAGAAAGCAGGATTATAAAGTCTAGAGAAAACAAATTCCTGAGAAAATCATCATGTGCCAGCTTTGTTATTATAGTATTCAATTCAAAGGAAGAAAAAAGTTGTTTTATTTTTTGTTGTTTTTCTTCAAAAAATTCAGAAGTTTTCTTTTAAATGGCATTTGGGAAAACTTGGAAGAAGGAAGCACTTTTTTTGGGGGGGGGAGTGACCTATACTAGTAGAATAGTACCAATTTCTCCCAGTTCTCTCACTTTCCCAGACCTTTAGGAAGTCCTTTGACCATTCTATTTTACCTTCTCCATTCATAAACTCAGACTAACACCTGCTTCCATAATGAGAATAACCAGAATATCTGCTATGGAATATTTAATAATTATAACAGTTATGCATATGTATATATGTGTGTGTGTGTGTGTGTGTGTGTGTGTATAGTAATTCCCCCAAACAAACCCAAACAGGACCAAACAGGAATATATGTAAGATATGGAAATAATTACACAGAAAAGTTAATGGATATTCCACTTTTTAGGGAAACTATAGATATATTTAAAGTTAAAATCTATACATTTACACATTTTGCTTTTTATGTAAATTCTAAGAAAAAAATTAAAATATATTGTGACAATATTCCCCTCTAAAGCAAAATGTTAAAATTGTAGTTGTTTTTACATAGAAGAAAATGAAGTAGAAACTTTAGAATTATCTGTTTAATTAAAACTCTTTAATTAAGCTTTGGTCTAATGTTTTCAATTTGGATAAGGAGATAAAATTAAATAGATAGTTTCTAAACTCATATTTTACCTAGTAAATGCATAAGGTACCTGCTTTTCTAGAAAACAAAGATGGCCCAATATCAGTAGGATTCAATTTCCTAACAATAATGATTCATTTTCACTATTCTATCCTCCCTGTCATCTTGCTTCCCCTTATGACTAATGTCATGAACCAGAGAGGAAGGTGACCAGGATTAAAGTGCAAATTGTTTCTTGTAAATCATTCAAAGCTCTATGATACAAAGGAGTCAGAAACCATGACTTCAACTTTCTTCATAGTAGGAACAATTATTCATTGATAGTAGAACCTGAACACCATGCTTTAGAACCCTACTCTTGGGAAACATTAAGCTATCTGGAAGTTAATGGAAAACCAGAAACACACACATCTTTATGATTTAATATTTTATTTTCCCAAATTACATGTAAAACAATTTTAACATTATTTTTTTAATTTTGAGTTCCAAATTATCTTCCTCCCTCACCTCTTCATTGAGTGAGAAGGCAAGTAATTTAACATAGATGATACATATGCAGTCATATAAAACATATTTGCATCAGTCACCCAGATAAAAAATAAGAAAAATAAAGAAACGTATGCTTCAATCTGCATTCAGATTCCATAAGTTCTTCTTCGGAGATAGCATTTTTCATCATAAGTCCTTTGGAACTGTCTTGGATCATTGTCATTCTCAATTGATCAGTGTGCAGTATTGCTGTAATTATGTACAGTGTTCTCTTGGTTTCCCCATTCCACTTTGCGTCAGTCCATGTAAGTCTTTCCAGATTTTTTCTGAGAGCATACTGTTGATTATTTCTTATAGTACCGCAGTATTCCACCACAGTCGTCATATTCACCAACTTGTTTAGCCATTCCCCAACTGATGGATATCCCTCAATTTCCAAATAATTGGGACCACTAAAAGAACGGCTACAAATATTTCCCTACAAAAATGTACTTTTCTTTTTCTTTAATCTCTTTGGGATACAGACATAGCAGTGATATTATGTGGTCAAAGGGTATTCTTGGTTTTATAGTGCTTTGGTCACAGTTTCAAATTGCTCTACAGAATGACTGAATCAGTATATAATTACACCAACAGTACATTAGTGTCTCAGTTTTCCCACATCACCTCCAACATTTGTCATTTTCCTTTTCTGTCATATTAGTCAATTTGATAGGTGGGGGGGGCAGGTAGCTCAGGGTTGTTTTAATTTGAATTTCTTTAAGCAATAGTGATTAAGAGCATTTTTTTATATTACTATAGATAGCTTTGATTATTTTGTCTAAAAACTGCCTGTTCATATCCTTTAACCATTTATCAGGTGAGGAAGGGCTTTTATTATTATTATTTTTTAATTTGACTCTATTCTCTATATATTTGACAAATGGGGTCTTTATGGGAGACACTTGTTATAAATTTTTTCACTGTGCATTTCCCTCCATCTTATTTCCTCCTGATTATCTGGTTGTCTCTCCTTTCACTCTTTCTGTCCTCAAAAGTGTTTTTCTTCTGTGTTTTACCTCCTTTCTACCACCCCTCTTTTTCTCTTATTCCTTTCCCCAGGTACTTTCCTGTAGGGTGACAGATTTTTATACCCAACTGAGTGTGTATGTTTAATACTTCAGAACCAATAAAGAAAATTAATTCTTATGAAGCATAATGTGTCAAATGTATATTATCTAAAGTTCATGTACTTTTAGGCAGATCCTAGATCTTTCTCAGAAGTTAAATACTCCTACAATAATTTTTATGGAGCTGCAGAAATAAAGAAGAAAAGAATTTGAGAAGAGTTCTGGAGGAATAGTGAGAAAATGGAATCAAAAGCACAAGTGGGGAGTGGGATTAGCTTAAGAAGAATCAAAAAGGTGATAATGATAAGAAATTATGAAGGGAACTGATGGAGTTAATATTTTACAGTCTTGATCTCCCACTGAAGTAGAATACTAGAATGGGGATGGGTGGAGCCAAGGTGGCAGCATAGAAGCAGGAAAAATCTGTCAGCTCCCTCCATAACCACCTCAAATACCTATAAAATATGACTCTAAACAAATTTTAGAACTACAGAACCCACTAAGTGACAGAGAGAAACAAATGTCCCACTGAAGGCAGCCCAGAGGTCCTACAGAAGGGGTCCATCACAATGTGTTGGGAGCCCAGCACAGCCCACATGAGCCTGAGGTTTTAGCCCCTGGGTGGCCACAACCAGTCGTGGCTGGAGCAGACTTCAGAAGAGTGAATCACCAGCAGCTGTGGTGATTTCCAGACTTATCAACCTATAAATGCCAAAGAGCAAGTAAAAGTTCAGTGTGGAACTCTGTTGGAACTGGGAGGGGAGGAATGGAAGAGCTTTACAGCTCCTGCCCCCAGGGTGAGAAATAGTGGAGGTGTGGTGGCTCTGTAGCTGCTGCTGCAGAGCTGCTTCAGAGCTCCTGGCCTGAAGATCCTAGGGGGACCAAGCGACCATTCACATTTCTATTTTGCTTTAACCTGTTTGGATCTGGAATGCGGTCTTGGGTGGAGGACCTGGGGTGTGTGGCCAGTGGGACAGAGCTGGTGGGGGCTGCAAAGAGAGCACCCAACTAATAACTCTGGAAGCTGTGAAAACCCCAGTGATTTGGGACAAAGCTCTCCTCTCTGGAAGCAGAGTTCTACAGTGGCAAAGAGCTCAAAAGTCAAGTAATTGACTGGAAATATGATCAAGCAGAGGAAGCACAGCAATCAAACTTTAGGTTCCTTTTTTAGGGACAAAAAAGATCAAAGCATGGAATGTGAGGGAGACAACAGAGTCAGAACTCCTGCATCAAAATCTTCCATGAAAAATATGAACTAATAACAGGCCATGGAGGAGCTCAAGAAGGATTTTGAAAATCAAGTAGAGAAGCAGAGGAAAAATTGGGAAGAGAAATGAGAATGATGCAAGAAAATCATGAAAAGAGAGTCAAAAACATGACTGAAGAAAATGACACCTTAAAAAATAGACTAACTCAATTGGCAAAAGAGGCCCAAAAATTCAATGATGAGAAGAATGCCTTAAAAAGCTGAATTTGCCAGATGGAAAAGGGATTTCAAGAAAAGAATTTCTTCAGAATTAGATTGGAGGGGCGGCCAGGTAGCGCAGTGAGTAAGAGCACCGGCTCCACTATCGGGATGACTTGTGGATCAAATCCGGGCTAAGATACTTAGCGCCCACCCAGAAACACCTAGCCATGTAACCTTGAGCAAGTTACTTAACCCCAATTGCTTAGGGGCGGCCAGGTGACTCAGCAAGTAAAGAGCACCAGCTCCAGTGTCGGGATGACCTGGAGATCAAATCTGGGCTCAGTTACTTAGCACCACACCCAGAAATAATCGGCCGTGTAACCTTGAGCAAGTTACTTAACCCTGATTGCTAAAAGAGTAAGTTACTTAACCCTGATTGCTAAAAAAAAAAAAAAACAGAATTAGATTGGAGTGAATGGAAGCCAATGACTTTATGCGAAATCAAGATACTATTAAACAGATCCAAAAGAATGAAAAAATAGAAAGCAATGTGGAACATCTCATCGCAAAAACAATTGACCTAGAAAATGGATCCAGGAGAGATAATTTAAAAATTATTGCACTACCTGAAAGCCATGATCAAAAAAAGAACCTAGACATCTTCCTTCAAGAAATTCTCAAGGAAAATGGCCCTGATATTTTAGAACCAGAAGGCAAAATAGAAATTGAAAGAATTCACCAATCACCTCTTGAAAAACATCCCAAAAAGAAAATTCCTAGGAATATTATAGTCAGCTTCCAGAGTTCCTAGGTGAGGAGGAAATATTACAAACAGCTAAGAAGAGACAATTTGAATATTGTGGAATCACAATCAAAATAACACAAGATCTAGCAGCTTCTACACTAAGAGATTTAAGGGCTTGGAATATGATATTCTGGAGGTCAAAGGAGCAAGGATTAAAACCAGGAATCACATACCCAGCAAAACTGAGTATAATGTTTCAGGGGAAAATATGGTGTTTCAATGAAATAGAGGACTTTCAAGCATTCTTGTTTTTTAAAGCAATTGGGGTTAAGTAACTTGCTCAAGGTTACATGGCCAGTTATTTCTGGGTGCGATACTAAGTATCAGAGCCTGGATTTGATCCCCAGGTCATTCCGACACTGGGGCCAGTGCTCTTACTTGCTGAGCCACCTGGCCGCCCCTCAAACATTCTTGTTAAAAAAACTAGAATTGAATAGAAAATTTGACATTCAAATACAAGAAGCATGTATTTGAATAAACAATAAATAAAAATAAATAAATAAACAAGAAAAAGAAATCATAAGGAACTTATCAAAGTTGAACTATTTACATTCCTACATAGGGAAATGATCATTGTAACATATGAAACTTTTCTAAGTATGATGATAGTTGAAAGGAATATATATGTAGATATACATATATGTCTATATAGGAGGATATATTTGCATATGAATACATATGTGAGTGTGTATATATATGTGAATATGTATATAAAGACAAGGGCACAGGGTCAGTTGAATAGGAAGTGATGATATCTAAAAAATAAAATTAAAAGGTTAGAGAGGAATATAATAAGTGGAGATAGGGAGAGACAGAATAGGGTAAATTATCTCATATAAAAGAGGAAAGAGAAAACTGTTACAATGGAGGGGAAGAACAGGAAGGCAAAAGGGAATGGTTCAAACTTACTCTCATTGAATTTGGCTTAAGGAGGGAATAACATACAGACTAAATTGGGTATCTTACCCTAGAGTAAAGTAGAGGGGAAGGGGATAAGATGGGGGATGATAGATCGGAGCACAGATTGTGGGGGAGGGTAGTTAGAAGCACAAACTTTTGAAAATCAACAGGGTCAAAGTAGAAAATAAAACAAGTGGAGGCCAGGATAGGATGGAGGGAAATATAGTCTGTCTTTCACAATATATCCATTATGGAAATGTTTTATATAACAACACATGTACAACCTATATTGAATTGCTTATCTTCCCAGTAAGGGTGGGTGATGAGGGAAGAAGGGAAAAAATTTAGAACTCAGAATTTTAAAATCAAATGTTTAAAAAATTATTATTTTTATTTTTTACATGCAACTGGGAAATCAGATATGCAGGCAGTGGGGTATGGAGATCCATCCTGCCCTACTGGAAAGTCAGGGGGATATGGGGGAGGATATAGGAGAGAGCAGATTGGGCGAGGGAATATGCAGTAGGATTGCTCTTTTGTGGTGATGGGTAGGAGAAAGATGGGGAGAAAATTTGTAACTTGAAATCTTGTGGAAATGAGTGTTGTAAACTAAAAATATACTAGAAAGAAAGGAAGGAAGGAAGAAAGAGAGAAAGAAAGAAAAAAGAAAGAAAAAGGTAGGAAGGAAAGAAAGAAAGAAAGAAAGAAAGAAAGAAAGAAAGAAAGAAAGAAAGAAAGAAAGAAAGAAAGAGGGAAGGAAGGAAGGAAGACAAAAGAAAGAAAGAGAAAAGGAAGAAAAAGAAAACTAGAATGGGTAGGAAGGGAGGAAAGTGGTTGATATTAACAGAAGCATTGATAGTACTGGAAAGTGACAGTTGGAAATGAAGGAGTAAAAAAGAAAAAAATGGCACAAAGATTGCAATGTATGATAATTGGGACCATTCAGGAAGAGACAAAAACCTTATGCCCTCAATAATTCTTGATGACACCATTACATTACAGCAGATTACAGTTTTTATAATCTTCATGTCAAATTATCAATAAAATATATAATTATGTTCAGTATGAAGACAGAGAACTATGGAACTTCTTACCAAGTTGGCCACCATCATGGGAGGCAGGCCACCCAGCTCCCACATACCTACTGCAGCAAAACCTTATAGGTCACACCAGACAGAGTAATGATAAATAATTCAAATGAGAAGCCACATTGTCTTCATTTTCTTCAGAACTGTCCATAAAATCATCACTGCAACATTTTCTCTAGGAAAACCGATGCCAGGGCAAGTAGCATTCTAAAGCAACCAGAGAAATCTGCAGTTGGGAATGATCTGTGTCTGGATATAGCAAGAGTAGAGAGATATCCTGAGCATATCTTAAGGAGGGGATGTTGGAAGCTCTTGATAACAGTAGCAAGCCATGACCACAAGTATTGATGTTGTCTGGTGCAGACTTCAGAGCCCAAACCAGGAGAGCCCATGTCCTGGGACACTAGCACTCTACTATAAGACACCCAAGAGATCTCTAAAGATGTGGTCACAGATTTAAAGATCATAGTGTCTGGAGTACAGCAAGTGGAGATCAGAACAAAAACTTGGTGTACTGACTCCAAGACCAAGTAGATTACTTAAACTTTCTGCAATGCCTGGCCCTGGCACAGTATGGAGATGAGTAAACCAAAGAAAACACTAGATAGCATCAAAATTATTTCAAATAAAAAGCCATAGCAAATATAAGCAGAGAATTAAAGGAAAAAAATGAATTTTTCCCCAAACTATATGAATGCCTAGAGGAATCAAAGCCAGAATTCAAAATGAAATTAAAGTTCTTGAAGAAAGAATTGGTAAGAGAATGAATAGTTTAAAAGAGTTCTGGTCACCACGTTTCGAAACAATCATAAATGAAAATCATCCAAATCCCTTAGAACCAATGAGTTAATAGAGTCTAATAAGGATGAATAAATCCACTGATCTCTTTAAGAGAAAAAAAAAGTCTGAGTATAATTTATCAAATCCAGAACTTCCATATCAAAGAAAAAAACACTGCAAACATCCTAAGAGAAGCAGTTCAAATAACAAGGAACCAAAATCAAGACCACACAAAGATGTGGAAGCTTCTATACAAATGTTAAATCTTAGGAAAAAATACTTTTAGAACACAACTTATGCTAGTGGCTAAAAGACAAAAATGAATATGGCTCCAGCAGTCATCAAGCTTATTTATTTTCAATGAGGAGGGTTTTTTTTATTAAACTATTGGACAATTATTCAAAGGTACATTGTGTGTGTGTGTGTGTTTGTGTATGTGTGAGCATCTGCAAGGTTTTCTGAATATATGAGAAAACTCAATACTTAAATTTAAAAGAAAAAAATACATTGTGTTTTAATCCTTTCCCAATAATTGGAGTTAAAAACAATACTATACCCATTAATTGTATTTTAGTCTAAAAAAATCACCAGATGCCAATGATTAGAGATACAAATTCTCCTACACCTTTAGTAAATATCCTTAAGTAGGCATACATATGTCTGTTCAGACTCTAACACCACAATTAAATGGCAGTGAAGAATTTCATAACCCCTTTAAGCGAAAGAAGCATTTCTCTGTGTAGCCAGAGTATGTTCAATTGGGAATTCAGCCAAGGCATGAAACCCCTGTGGAGAAACTGGTCTAAATCAGGATGATTTAAAAACACTTGAATAAAAATTTAATAGACAATCTGAAAATATGCAATTACAATGTGAATGTGGCTGTACAAAAATTAACTAGTCTGAATTTCATCAAAATAATGCTTCCCTCCCCCAATGCAGTATATTTGCATATGATGGTGGTGATGGTGTCCTTAGTTCTTGAAGAGGACCAAAATTACATCACTATGCTAGAGTCAAGTTTCAATTTGTCCAACTGTGGTTTATCAGACCAATATGAGCTTGGAATGCTCTATCACAGGTTGGGCACAGATAATTCGTATGAACATTTGGGGTGGATACTCTGAATTTGTGCATCCTGCCTCTCCTTTGAACTGCTTCAATTCTGCCTTACTCGTAGAGCACAGCACCTTCTCTGATGTGGGTATGTCATATTGAGAGGTCCTATGCCTGTGTCTCCCATGTCACACAATCAATTCCAAAGTTCTTAAGATCTTGAGAATTGTCCTTGTATTGCTTCTTCTGATCACCATGTGATCACTTGCCCTGTGTGAGTTCTCCATAAAATAGTCTTTTTCACAAGCATACATTTTGTATTTGAACAATGGGGCCAGCCCATCATGGTTGAGCTCTCTGAAGCAGAGTTTGAATGCTTGGCAGTTTAATTGTGAAATCACTTCAGTGTCTGGTATCTTATCCTGCCAGGTGATCTTCAAAATTTTCCTAAAACAGTTCAAATGGAAGTGATTCACTTTCCTGGCATGGCATTGGTCTCTGAAGCTGAGATGCAACAAATTTGGATCAATTCTTTGCTGCTTATGCTAATTTTGGTCTAACAATATATGCATGTAAACACATATATACATAACACAGTCACTGAATTCAAGTTCCAGCTCTAAAAGTAAACATGAAGTCTAGAATTAGTTATTTTAACTTTCTAAAATGCAGTTATTTTTCTTCATTTATGCAATAAAGTTATTGGATTAGATGTTTTCTAGAGTTCTTCCTACTTCTAGCATTCCATTGAACTTTTTTTTTTTTTAAAGCAATCGGGGTTAAGTAACTTGCTCAAGGTTACACAGCCAGTTATTTCTGGTTGTGGTGCTGAGTGTCTGAGCCCGGGATTCGATCTCCAGGTCATCCCAATACTGGAGCCAGTGCTCTTACTCGCTGAGCCACCTGGCCACCCCAAGACCCATTGAACTTTTCTTAAGCACAATCTATTCCTTTTCAGCTTCAATTTCTTTTGTGATGGATATGAGAGTCTAGTGTTTAGTGGAGATGGAGAGTTGGTCTTTCATACAAAGACCTTGGTTTAAATCCCAACTGTGGCACATATTGACTATATGATTTTGATCAAATCTCTTAATTTCTCAGTGCCCTATATAACTATTTAAGACTATAAATTGCATTAAAAGTATCAATTATTATCATTAGGGGAAGTTTCCTCACAATGTATTCCCTATATCAAGCAAATCATAAGTCTAGCTGTGGTTCCTATCTCTTTTTTCAATTTTGAATTTCAATATTCAAGCTGTTAGGGTCAGAGAATTTCTAGCTTGGAAGGACCCTAGAGATTCCCTAAGCCCACGATTCTTCTTTTTTTCCATTTACTTATTTATTTACTTTTAGTTTCCAACATTCACTTCCATAAGTTTTAAATTTTCTCCCCCTCCCTCCCTAAGATGGCATGCAATCTGATATAGACTCTACACATACATTCCTATTAAACACATTTTCACATTAGTCATGTTGCACAGAAGAATTGTAATGAATGGGAGAAAACATGAGAAAGAAAAATTAAAAAAAAAAAAACAAAAAAGAAAATAGCCTCTTTCATTCTGCTTTTCTGACTCCATAGTTCTTTCCCTGGATATAGGTATCATTTTCCATCATGAATTCTTTGAATTGTTTTAGGTCCTTGCCTTGTTGAGAAGGGCTAAGTCTATCAAACACAGTCATCACATACTATGGCTGTTGCTGCTTACAGTGTTCTAGTTCTGATCACTTAACTCAGCATCAGTTCATATAAGTTTTTCCAGGTTTTTCTGAAGTCTTCCTGTTCATCATTTCTAATAGCACCATAGCATTCCATTACATCCATATACCACAATTTGTTCAGCAATTCCCCAATTGATGGGCATCCCTTCAATTTCCAGTTCTTGGCCACCACAATAAGAGTTGCTATAAATAATTTTGAACATGTGGATCCTTTTCCCATTTTTTTTATCTCTTTGGGATACAGCACTAAGAAGTGGTATTGCTGGGTCAAAGGGTCTGTACATTTTTATAGTTCCTTGGGTATAGTTACAAATTGCTCTCCAGAATGGTTGGATCACCTCACAGTTCCACTAACAATGAGTGTTCCCACTTTCCCACATCTTCTCCAACATTTATCATTTCCTTGTTTTGTCATGTTAGCCAACCTAATAGGTGTGATGTGGTACCTCCAAGTTGTTTTGATTTGCATCTCTCTAATTAATTAGTGATTTAGAACATTTTTCATATGACTATAGATAGCTTTAATGTTTTCCCCTGAAAACTGCCTGTTCATATCCTTTAACCATTTATTAATTGGGTCATAATTTGCATTCTTGTAAATTTGACTCAATTCTCTCTATATATATTGTAGAAATGAGGTCTTTAACAGAGACACTATATGTAAAAATTCTCTCCCAGTTTTCTTCTTCCTTCCTCATCTTAGTTTTATTGGCTTTGTGCAAAAACTTTTCAATTTTATGTAATCAAAATCATCCAGTTTTCATTTCTTAATGTTCTCTATCTCTTGTTTGATCATAAATTCCTCCATTCTCCATAAATCTGACAGATAAATTATTCCTTACTCCCCTGATTTGTTTATAGTATCAGCCTTTGAATCTAAATTGTGTATGCATTTGGACTTTATTTTGGAATATGGTGTCAAACATCGGTCTATACCCAGTTTCTGTCATACTGTTTTCTAGTTTTCCCAATAGTTTTTGTTGAATAGTGAATTTTTATCACAGAATCTGGGATCTTGGGATTTATCAACAGTAGATTACTATAATCATTGGCTACTGTGTCTTGTGTACCTAACCTATTACCCTGATCTACCTCTCTATTTCTTAGCCAATACCAAATAATTTCAATGATTACTGCTTTATGATGCAAGTTCTGGTGTGGCTAGGCCACCTTCCCTAGCATTTCTTTTAATTAATTCCCTTGATATTATATACCTTTTGTTCTTCCAGATGAATTTTTATATTATTTTTTCTAGCTCTATAAAATAAATTTTTGGTAGTTTGATTGCTATGGCACTGAATAAGTAAATTGATTTAGGTAGAATTGTCATTTTTATTATATTAGCTCAGCCTATCCACACTCCTATCCACTGGTGCTTTTCCAATTATTTAGATCTGATTTTATTTTTTTAGATTGTGTTCATATAGTTTCTGGGTTTGTTTTGGCAGGTAGACTGCTAAATATTTTCTAATATCTACAGCAACTTTAAATGAAATTTCTTTTTCTATCTCTTACTGTTGGGCTTTCATAGTAATATATAGAAATGCTGATGATTTATGTGGGTTTTTATCCTGAAACTTTGCTAAACTTTGTTAATTTATTTCAAGTATTTTTTTTTTACTTGATTCTCTAGGATTCTCTAAGTAAATCATCATATCATCTGCAAAGGGTGATAACTTAGTTTCTTCTTTCCCTATTCTTATTCCTTCAATTTCTTTTTCTTCTCTTATTTCTAAAGCTAGCATTTCTATTACCATAGTGAATAACAGCAGTGATAATATACATCCTTGTTTCACCTCCAATTGTACTGGAAATGCATCTAGCTTATCCCCATTACATATAATGCTTGCTGAAGGTTTTAAGTAGATGGTGCTTATCATTTTAAAAAAGTCTCCATTTATTCCTATGCTCTCTAGTGTTTTTAATAGGAATGGGTGTTGTATTTTGTAAAAAGCTTTTTCTGCATCTATTAGACCCATGATTCTTAAGCTTTTCTTTCTGTCACAAAATGCTTTGGGATTTCCATCAAGCCCGTGGGTCCCTTTCTAGAATAATATTTTTAAATGCACAAATAAAATTCATAGGATTTAGAAGGGAATTCAAAGTTTTATTGGAAAAAAAATGGTTTAACCTCCCTCAATTCTGTAGGCTCCCTGAATGTGTCTAAAAACCTCTTGGGGAGGTGAGGTTCTGTGGACCTTAGCTTAAAAATCTTTGATCTAAACAGTGGCAATACCTCCCATTTTCCCATTGTACCGATGAGGAAATTTAATCATAAAGTTTGAGTTGTCCAACTTACCCAGGAAGTAATTAGAGTAGCCAAGATTCAAGTCAAATCATCTTCCAATCCCATGTTCTTGTTTGTCCATTCGACAGTTTCATGAAACATTAAAGTGCAATTTTTATGTCCTTCCCAACAGATAAAGCAACAGCAAAGAAGAGGTGTTTTTTCTGGTGCAATATTTCTCAAATAGCCAAGTAACTTTTTCATCAGTTCTAACACTATGGATACTGATGTATGGAATTTAGATGCATTTTCTGCTTTGGGATAGTAGTAGCATTTCTTGGTTGTTACTGATAGCAGTAATATTATTATTGTTTTTAAAAATTCTTTTAATAAGTAATTAAATTTCGGTCAGAATCACAGAATTGTATCATAGTAACCTCTGCAGTATTTCAAGTTTTGCTAACTACTTTAAAAAAATATCTTATTTTGTTCTCACAATTACACTAGAAGTAGGTGCTAATTTATTTTCCATTTTACAGATGAGGAAACTAAAGAACAAAGAGGTTAAGTGCCTTACCCAGGCTTACATTCCTAGTAAGTGTCTGAGACTGGATTTGAACTCAGGTTTTTGTAATTCCAGGGCAGCTAGTAGGGCAGTGAATTGAGTGCCCAGTCTAGAGGTCTAATCTTCCTGAGGTCAAATTGTATGTATATGTACGTGCATGAATATACTATATGTATGTGTATATATACACATGTATGTACATATGCACATGTATACTCTGTGTGTGTGTGTGTGTGTGTGTGTGTGTGTGTATAAAATCAGCTAGGTTATATATGGGAAAGTTGGTAGTAGCACAGTGGATAGAGTGCTGGTCCTGAACTCAGGAAGACCTCAGTTCAAATCTGACTTGAGATACTTTCTAACTTTGTGATACTGGGAAAGTCACTTAACCCTGTTTGTCTGGGTTCCTCATTTATAGAATGAGCTAGATGAAGGCAATGGCAAACCACTCTAGTATTTTTGCCAAGAAAACTCCAAATGGGGTCAGAAAGAATCAGATACAGCTGAAATGATTGAATGACTATACACACACACATATACAAACATACACATATATACATGTACATATACATAACCTTTTGTTGAGTTGTTTTGCAATCATGTGTGACTCCTCATGACCCAATTTGGGGTTTTCTTGGCAAAGATACTGGAGTGCTTTGCCAATGCCTTCTCTAGTTTATTTTACAGATGAGAAAACTGAAGCAAATGGGCTAAGTGACTTGTCCAGGGTCATATAGCTAGTAAGTGTCTCAGGTTGGATTGGGAATCAGATCTTCAATATTCCATCCACTGTGCCACCTAGCTGTCCATATATAAAATAGCTGGTACACACACACACATACACACATACATACATACACACACTGCATTCATGCCATACTTATATACACATGTATACATGCATATATATTTGTTTGCATACAAGCATGTATATATTTATACATATAAGTACATAACTGTATTATATATATACACATATACTATACTACATATACTTATAAATGTTTTTTCTAAAATATAGTTTTCACAACTGAATCTGTATGGCTCTTCACAATTTTTACCTACATTATCTTAGTGTATGCTTACACAAACCCTGTAAATTAAACAAGAGAAGTGAAGTACTTTAATTCTGTGATTGATTCATGATCTCATTAATGTGGAAAATTCCTTCAAAAATACACTGTAACCTTGATAAGTCTTTTTGCATCCTGTACAGATTTTCTCCATGTCCTCCCATAAATCCTTCATGTGACAAGCCAGAAACCTAGCTCTAGTCCTCTTAAAATCAATTTAATATCAATGGAGGAATGCACAGTCTGTCAGAGGACCATAGAACCACAGGTCTAGAGCAGGGAAGAAGGCACCTCTAAGGCCATCTAGTCCAACCCCCTTGTTCTACAGATGAAGAAACAGAGGCCCAGAGCATGCAAACACCCAAAATCACATTGGTAGCAAGTATCAGAAGTTAAAATGAAATCTAGGTTTTTTGATTCTAAAAGGAGTGTTCTTTCTCCTATACCACACTGCCTCCACATACTGTACTCTTTCCTGTTACTTGCTTCCCTGGCTTTCAAGTTCCATTTAAAATGTCACCTTTTATAGGAATTTTCTTTTTCTGAGCCCCCATACCCTTAATTCTAGTGCTTTTCCTCTGTTGGTTATCTCCAAGTATACTATTTATCTGTCTGTCTGTCTGTCTATCCATCCATCCCTTTATCTATCTTGATTGTATATAGCTTGTATATCATCTCCTTAAATAGACTGTGAGCACCTTGAGTGAGGACTGTCTTTTGCTTTCTTGAAATTCCCAGAGCTTAATATCGATCCTGATACATAGTAGACACTTAATAAAAGTTTATTGACTGATTGGCATGCCCAGTGCTTGTACCCTGAAAAATTTATGGTTGGTAATATGATATAACCTACCCACTGCCACCATCATACCTTACCATTACTCTTTGGGTAACTTGAAACCTTGATTGTATAGAACCCATGGTATTCCATTACTCACTACACACAGCATCACAGTAAGAATATTATTGCAAAAAAGATAGGCATTTGGTTCAGGAAGACACTTGGAGTCATTAAAAACTGCATAATATCTTAATGTGGACAATCAGGTAGGCCTAGAGCATTATGAACCTCATTTTAGGAGACTCTTTTATGTTCTGGAACTTAATTCAATCAGGACAGTGTTATTCACAAACAGGAGAACCTGGAAGATCTCATCTGCAAAGAATTCCATCTTCCATGAGAGTAGCAAACATCTTTAGTGATCATATGGGTCCCATTTTTTTAGTCTAGTTCATTTTAATAATTGACAGATTGAATAAAACTATCTCCTTGACATATTTAAAAGAATCTTGTATGATTTTTGAAATACATATGGAATACATCTTTTTGAAAGTGCAGCTTTATGTAGGTATTTTGCTCTACTAATACAATTATTTATCACAATCAACAAATAATAAACACAGGGGGCCCAAAATTTCTACAAATTTTAGTCAAATGTTTTCCTTTAAAGTTATGGTCTGTTGTAGAATATTGTTTGTTAAAAGTTTTCCTGTTCCTTTTCAATGCTTTCTCAAGGATGTCTTCAATATATGCATAAATTATTCTTCTATTTTTTTAAGGATGGGAATGTAGGCATATGGGTTGGTGGATCTTGTTATTTTCTTGAGCATCTTTTTAAAAAATAATTGTGAAGGTGTGGAATCTGCACCCACTCCAATTAATCCAAAAAGACCCAGCCATCTGGATTGAATCAATCAGTCAATTTAAAAAAAGGGGTGTGAATAAGTTCTCTAACGACTTGAAAGAATCATGAAGGTTTTGGGTCACTGGATAAAGATAGATGATGACACAAAGGAAATATTTTTATGATTGAATGAAGATCAAATCATACCTTTGGACTACAAATAGACAGAAAGTTAGTTTGGAGTCAGTCAGTTGAATGAGAGATGACTCTAAATTTTGGAACTGAGGATTCCAGACTAATGAGAAAGAATCATTCTTAGGACGAAAACAAAATGTTTCTCTCTCTTTTCCTGCTTTACCATTGATACCATTGACTTAGTTACCAAAGAGACCAGAGTAATAGGAGACAATGAATCCAACAAGGAATAGAAAAAATCATGGGGATCAATAAGATGATTCCCTGAAGATTCAGTGATGGAACTGGCAAGTTTACAAGATTATGAAGTTGAAAGTTTTGAGGGACCCAAAGTTGCCATCAAGGTTGGTAGCAATGGCCATTGGCACTGGTAGCTAAGTTTCCAGAGCAGTAATGACTGATGGTAGCATCTCTATGGAATCTAAGAGAATAACTAAAAACAAATTGTATATATATCAAGGACACATAGCTTTAGGACGAAGGGTATGCTGGCCAACTCACTCAACCCTGGCAGAGGCCATTGTTAAACTTTTAGTGTAAATATTTATACATCAGAAATTGGCATTTGCTACAAATCAGAGCTTTATTTATTATTTTGTTAATTTTCTAGTCTTAAAAAAGTGCTACTAAACAGAATAAACTTAAAAGTGTGTTTTATGCTTCTCTCCCCCCAAATTGCCCAGTTGTTAAATATTTACCAGCATATCCCTGTGTTACCAGATAACATTGCTTGAACTCAACAACAGAAGACTCAGAATGTAGTCATCACCAGACTGGAATTCAGATGATTTTAGGCTGTTGTTGATGTTGATGACGATGATGATGATAATGATAGTAGACATTTATGTGGGGTTTTAATGTTAGAAGAATATCTATTATCTCATTGGAGTCTCATAACACCCCTCTTTAGGACCCTATAAGGAAATCAATGTTTGAATCCCAGTAGAGAAACACAGCTAAGGAAAACTTCATGAAATATCTGTGAAGTAAGAAAACATCTTTCAGTAACCAGAAGCTATACATTACCCCTTTGTCATACACACATCTTCGAGTATTTAGACTTGGTATGAGCATGTTCTTTTCAGGTACCTTATTATACAAGAGCCCCCAATTTGGAACAACTGTCCTTGCTATATTAGCTTAGTAAATTTTATTTTTAAATACTAAATAAATCTGGTTGATAATCCATGGGAATGTGGTAGGGACTTATCAGCATCACTATTAGAAATTCCCTAGATTCTCATGGTTTCCTCCAGATATTTGAGAGTAGTGGCCAGTTTCCTTTTAGGGACCTGAATCTTTATACAAATCATGGAGAGTTTCCCTGGAGAGGGTGTAATAATAATGAAGTTCATGATTCTTTCTTAGAATTTATTGTTAACTTGTCTCTCAGATATCTTGAGAACAACCCTTTTACCTTATCACAACTATGCTGTCTTTACTGTACTTTTTCTCTGAATATTAGGTGTGGTCTAGACATTCTCCTCTTATCCCTCGCCCCATTTTTGCAATTTGTTTGTTGTTTTCTTTCTATTCTCATTCTTATATACAATGAGAACTATCTTGCTAATTTAAGTGACTCACCAAATTACTGTGAATTTGGTCTTTCCTTGAAATTGTACTACTTATAATCTCTTCTCTTCTCTTTTCTTCTCTTCTCTTCTCTTCTCTCTCTCTCTCTCTCTCTCTCTCTCTCTCTCTCTCTCTCTCTCTCTCTCTCTCAACACACACACACACCATCCTTCTCAGTAAACCTTTAAATCAACTTGAAATTCAGTCTGCTGTTGCTTCCTCCCACCAGATTCCTATTATTAGGTAGTAATGAAATCTAATATTTCCTAAATGAGGAACTTTCTGGTCTCTTTTGGTCTTCTCTGTGTCACAATTTTTGTGTATCACTTTAAACATCTTTGGAAAGTATGATAATCTGTTCAAATGCCTGTTCATTTATTAATTTTCCAGTTTTTAGCACCAGTAGGAGTAGATACAGGGGCTGAACCTGTGATTTCACTGGTGAAAGGATCTGAAGTGAGGAATCTCTTCTACCAATTGAGGTTCACACTTACTTGAAACTTTTAGTCTTAGAGTTGTCAAGAGTACTGAGTAGTTAAGTGACTTGCCCAGCATCATATATCCAAATGTGTTTCAAAGACAGATTTGACCTTAGGTTTTCCTGGCTTTTTAGGGCCAATACAATATTCACACCATCAGTGGCGACTGTCAATATGCCAGCATAGTGCTCAATTACAAAACATAATGGATTTTCCATATAGAAGACAGATGCAAAACATTTATTCAGACACCAGAAAACTGAATCCCAACACCAAAAAGCCAAATCCATAATAGTAGCAAAAAAGTTAATACCTCACAGAACAGCATAGCACTCCTTTAACCTTCCCACTAACAAACATTTGCTTACAAGTCTAGCTATCTCCCTGGGTGCATCCTCTCCTTCCTCTGTCTCTAACTGCTCTGATTCCCACCTTCCTGTGGGCTCTGCTCCATCCTTCAGCAAACTCCTCTACCACAGGCTCCATGTGATTACATTCAACCTAGTAGGAGGCAGGGAAAATCTTCAAATTGCCACTACTAGACAGGCTTCAAGACACTATGTGACCCTACCTATTTTTCAGTATCCTCAGCTTGCTCGCTTATTTATTTATTTATTTATTTATTTATTTATTTAGTCATTCATTCATTCATTCATTTATTTGTTTGTTTATGTATGTATGTATGTATTTATTTATTTATGTGCTTGTTTATTTATTTATCTATCTATCCATTTATTTATTTATTTATTTATTCATTCATTCATTTATTTATTTATTTTTGTGAGCAATCAGGGTTAAGCAATTTGCTCAAGGTTACACGGCCAGTTATTTCTGGGTGTGGTGCTAAGTATCTGAGCCTGGATTTGATACCCAGGTCATCCCAACACTGGAGCCGGTGCTCTTACTCGCTGAGCCACCTGGCCGCCCCCCTCAGCTTATTTAAATAGGTCAAGATGGAACAGACTAAATTACAAATCATATTTTCATGCTCTTCTTATTCTTCTACGTTAGGTATTGATTTTATTTTTTGCTCTAATAACTCAATGGGATTACAATATCACTCAGACAACTTTTCAGAAATGACTTTCACATTAGCAACCAGTCATTCATTTTATATCAAAACAAAATAAATTTGATTTTCTGTGATGGTATCTAAGACTCAATAAGTCTAGCACAGAATCACTCTCTTATTGAATAAAGTGTTGCATGTAATAAAGGTATATATGTTTGAGGTTTTGAGTAGTTTATAAGACTTTCATCTATCTATCTCATTGATTATTCCTAAAACACATTTTCTAACTTTTTAAAAATTGTTTTTCCCTATGTGTACTTTCACACTGAAGCCACTGAGTATCTGAGGATATGCTCATTTAATTTGAATGTATTTATAAAGGATTCCATAAAATTTCTCAACCTCTTCATCCTCAGCAACAGATGTTGCTCCATAAGCTGAAATTATCTTCATGGTAAGCCTTTTTTTGCAAGTGCTTTTCAAGTGCACTTCAAAATAAGATAACCAAGTGTTCCATGAAATGATGGAAGTACAAGTAAATGAACTCCAATAACCTTTTTATTTACCACTTTAAGGAGGCTCTATAAACCCATCTCTCCATTTACCTGGATTCACTCTTTGTCTCCTGGTTTCATTTATAATGAAAATTTCAGGATTTATGGGAATCATTTTTTCTAGTAAGATGAATGTATTTGTTAGTCGTAACACAAAGATCTCACTTTTAAATGCGAAGAGTTATGCTAATGGTTATATAGACATAAGTACAGTTCATACATATATAGTCTTAAAACTGTTTCTCAACATTTGGCCTTTTTTTTATGGTCTAAAATAAATAAATAACTCACATTCATAAGGTGTTTTAAGAATTTCAAACTTCTTTTACAAGTAAGACGGTTACTTGAAAGGTCAGAGAAAAGACCATCTCTCTCACACAAACCTCATTAAATATCTGAAAAGGACCATAGAAAGACCCAAAAAAAAGTTTAAAAAAAGGAAATTGAAATAAATACATTCATCCAGTCCAAATCTACACACACACACACACACACACACACACACACACACTGCAGATCCTGAAAAATTCATTGCACATGGGAAACCAAAATGACTTCAGGTAAATGTGGAAATCTGGCAGAAATGGGAAAGAGAAGTCATACCAAAACCTACCAAGACCTCAAGTAAATGTAGACTTTGATAGAAGCGTATTAAAGATTCAGCCCAGAAAAAAGTACATGTTCTGGTTCAAAAAAAAGGTGGGGACAAGAGAAATGCCAGAGGAGCCAGCATATGCTCCAACAAATGAACTTGCTGTCAGGCAGTATTCTCAATGGGGTTGAGGATAGGGGGAGGGTGGAGAGATGTCAATAAGTCAACAGAAACTTTACTAATGGGAACTTAAAAAAAGCTAGCCCCACCAATAAGAACAGAGACAGGAAAGAGAACCACCCTTTACCAGTTGCTATTCAGGGACTTAGTGCCTTATGTTTCATTCCTCTGAGAACTGGAATCTATAGTAAACGTTAAGACCAACTCATTGCCTGGGGTTGTACAGGAAAACATAGCATCTATTACACTCCAACAGGGTCTGTTAGGAAAACAACAAGAGATATAACCAACTCCAATTGTGCAAGGAGATTAAAAATGGGTGGAGAACAGACCCCAGAGAGGATCATTGGGAAATAGCAATGGAAGCCAGGGTTTGAGGTAGAGGGTTGTGCCTAATATTAGCCATTTTTTCCTTAGTTGCAGCAACAACAGCTGCAGCATCAGTCAGGTTACAGAAGGGGCAATACCAAACAAAACACATAGAAAGCAATTAGTAAATGCTTGTTGATTAATTCTCTTTTCTTGTTATTCTCTATGTCTGTTAAATGACTAAAGATACAGATTACTTTTCTAATATTTCTAGTGTTATGTTCATTTTTCCCCCCTGAAATATATTTTCCAACATATTTTTCACTGTCCTCTATGCCCACTTTCCCACTGAAAGCAGAGAGGATGAGGTATTGATTTAATTTGAAGGACTATTTGAAGGACAATATTCTGCAACAGATGTTCACTTAATATGCTACAATTATTTTCATAGTATTTTATTTTTTTTCTACTCCACATTATCCAAATCTACCAACTTCTTCATTTGCATCTCTAAAGAGAACATGTGGACTATCATTCGATTTTGTAGTTTAGTGTTGGCTCTTCAGGGTCCTATATGTCATCTTATGACCATGCTGGGGATCTAAGAACTGCTGGGTATTAACTGTCCTGATCTTAATGCTGCTATGACAGTGTATGTCATTGAGTTTGTCACTATGATTGCTGCTGGCCTTTGTTGCTCCCCAGGGTTTCCAAAGTCCCCACCCTCAGGCATTCCAACAAAGCTGGGATTTTCTCAAGGTTAGCTCTCTGCTCCTGCTGCCCCTGGACACAGAGTCATCTCTAACTATGTTGAAACTCACTTGGAATAACCCCTTTTCTGTTACCCTGGGACTTTAGCCTGATTTTTTTTTTCAGTTCTGGGGCTGAAGTTGCCTATGAGAGTTTCTTACTGATATTCTTGATCATTATTCAGTCTGGTGTATACCTCAGGGTTTTTCTGGATTATGAATATGGGAGCTGGACAATTTTTCTTCCATTCAAGCTGCCATCTTGGCAGAAAGTACAAACTTTTTTGATTTTTACCCTCTTCCGCCACCTTTCCTTCACCTTCTGCCAATAGAGATTTTGGTTTGATTTTAAAACTTTAGAAATTAAAGCTGTCTTAAAGTGGAACAGATTGCTTTGGGAGGTAGTAGGTACCTTCTCATTGGAAGCTTTCAAGTAAGCTGAGAGACCATTTGTTGGGAAAATATTAAAGGAGATTCTTATAAAGATATAGATTGGACACTACATAATCTTGGTAAACCTTTTCACCTCTGGGATTCTTTGATCTGGGGAGAAAGCCACATAGAATTGAGGGCCATTTTATATTTTTTTATCTGTTATATGAATTGCCATAGCCAAATAATTTATTGCTTAGCAATTTTTGGTGATGAATCTCTCTAAATTTAGATAAGTAGCTCCTTTAGGATGAGACGTTGTTTGTCACCAGAACCATAATTAGAACCTTTTGTGTCTTAATAGAATATACCAGAGATTACATTTTATTGTTTTGTCCTTTTAGAGGCTAGTGTCCCATTCATCTTACCATGGAGAATCTATATGAGAGTTTTATGGAAGGCTTGGTATGTATAAATTATGAAATAAAATAATATAACATAACATTAGAGTGAGGGGCAATTTGAAAATATTTCCTTTATTTGAAAAGTATTTAAAATGATCGTTATAGCAATATCTCATGTTATTTTTAAACTGAGAACTTTACTAAAGTTCTGATTCATCAATACTTGAATCCTATAAATGGTTTACAAAATATGTTACTAGTGATTATCTTTGATAATAAACATTTATATTATTAAATGTGTTAAATTCTTCATAGACAACAAACATGAAAACATATGAAAGATTTATTTAGATATTGCTTAAAAATGGATATTTTGACTGTACATCAATACTGAGTAAAAATTAAAACTTTAAAAACAAGTATCTCACTCACCTCTGTTGATCATAGATTACTTCTTTTCAATGGATGGAGAAAATAGAGTTTGAGTTCCAATCCAATCCCTATGCTACCAATAAACTGGGCAGGGGCCATAAAGCAAGAAACAAAATATTTAACTGTAGTAGAATGGGAAGGAAAATCAAGGGGCATTCATTCAGAAGGATCATTGTCAATCCCCATACATAAATGGCCATCACTCCCACAGCTCACATGGGTGAAGTGGGGGGTGGGGGGGAGTCACGAAATTCCCAGAAATTCCCAGAAAACTCATGCTCAGAGACAAGGAAGGACTTCCTTCCATCTGCCTTGTATCACATCATAGAATATCTATACTCCTAGACTTCTAATTGTCCATCTCAGTTGCTGTCAGATCTAACTGCTGCAATTCCTTAACATGATCCCAGAGTTCTCTTACCAGTACTACTGCATAATCATTTTTGTACTTCCTTTTCCTACCACTCCTTACCTCTAAGCTACCTTTCTTTATTTTTTGTAGTACACTGCTGAAAATCTTCCCTCTTCTTTTTCAGGGAAAAGTCATCAGCCTTTTAGGATAAGATTACTAGAGTCAACATGCCTTGGGGACAGTTAACAGCCTTATTGTTAATATGCCTCACAGTTACTTGAAAGAAGTACACCAGAAGTTTATTATTTACAGACTCTCCCTTCTCATTGGAAGCCCCACAAACTTGACTATTAGCTGAGCTAAAACAAGTATATTACTTTCAACACTTTATTTTTTTTTTTGCTTTTTTGGAGAGGGGAAGGTAGGGTAATTAGGGTTAAGTGACTTGCCCAAGGTCACACAGCTAGTTTTTGTGTTGTGTCTGAGGCCAGATTTGAACGCAGGTCCTCCTGACTCCAGGGCTGGTGCTCTATTGACTGTGCCAACTAGCCGCCCCTACTTTCAACTCTTTACTCTCTTGAAGGAATGAAAAAATATATCACTACTGATGAGGTATGGGCTCTGGGAGTCCCCTCCAGCTCTCCTTGAGTCCTTGAGGTACAGGCCCTGGGAACCTCCCTTGGATTCTTAATTAAATTGCTCATTTGATGAGGCTTTTGCATGAGGCATAAGCCTTACCTTGTGGCTGGATCCAGACCACTAGCCTAGTTACTAACTGCTAACTACCAGCCTAGTTACTAGCCTAGCCCTCTATTGTTCCTCTAACTCCCACTCTTTTTTTTTTAAGCAATTGGGGTTAAGTAACTTGCTCAAGGTTACACGGCCAGTTATTTCTGGGTGTGGTGCTGAGTATCTGAGCCCGGATTTGATCCAGGTCATCCCGACACTGGAGCCGGTGCTCTTACTCGCTGAGCCACCTGGCCGCTCCTAAGCAATTGGGGTTAAGTAACTTGCTCAAGGTTACACGGCCAGGTGTTTCTGGGTGGGTGCTAAGTGTCTGAGCCCAGGATTCGATCTCCAGGTCTTCTCAACACTGGAGCCAGTGCTCTTCCTGGCTGTGCTACCTGGCCGCCCCATCTAACTCCCACTCCTAATCACTCATTGACCTCATTAACTTCTCCTGAAGATCCTCCGCAAACTCCTCCTCTAGACCTAGATTCCTGGATCCCCAGAATCCCCTAGATTCTTCCCACAACCTTCACATATAAGACCCCATCTCACACAATGTGGTGTGAGAGCACCATAGAAGAGTGAGAGGACCATAGAATGCCATAGAATAGTGAGAGCACCATAGAATGACCTAGCACAGACTTAGTCTGTGTCTAATACAAGCGAACTTTTAATAAATGTTACTTTTCTTTGGCTGAGAAGACTTGAGTCGAATTCATTCAGCAGAACCTGGAGTGTTGGTATTTTGGGGTCTCCAGAGAAATCCCAACCATCTTAGTGGTTAACCTCTTCAACTACCACCATCACCACCCAACTTCCCAATGGTTATCTCTCCTCTCCATCCTTAGTCTTTCATGATCAAGGGAAAAGCTTATATCACTATGTTTAATTCACTCTGAGTACAGAAATTATATCTCACCTCTGTAGTAACTAGCACCTAGGATGTAGTTTGTCTTGATGCTACAATAAGCCATAAAAAGGCACTAGTAACTTTGGGTAGAAGAGGTACAAACTGGAAGATTCTAACAGAAAAGTCCTTGCTCTTTTATCCAACCCATCAATGAATCTGAAGAAATAATTTCAATCTTAAACAGCTATAAGAAAACCAGAAGAAAACAGGGTTAAGTAGAAGAAACAAAAGAAAAGAAATGCTCTGGATGTTAACAAGTATGTCTCTCCTTAGAACATTATTAAGTTACCAACAACTTGAATCCAATTATCTTGATCTCTTTCTAAGTGTATTTTTATGCATATAACTGCTTTGACCATTTTGACTGAATTGGCAAGTTGAGTGGCCAATTCTTTGATTACCTACCAATCATTTCAATCAATAATCACTTATAAACATAATCTAACACTATGATTGTCCCTCAGACATCTAGTGTGATACAGTGCAATGTGATATATTTATAAATTTTCTGTTATATTTATAAATATATTATGATGGAGAGTGATTTTTTTTCTACTAAAGTTTCATTTCAGCTTTAAATATTGCTCTGTTAAAATATTTTCCATGACATCTTCTTTAGAATAAATTTTAAAATTCCTCAGCCTGGGTGGGGGGCTGGGGAACAGTAAATAGAGCACCAGTCCTGAAGTCAGGAGGACCTGAGTTCAAATCCAGTCTCAGACACTTAACCCTTACTAGCCCAGTGACCTTGGGCAAGTCATTTTGAGGAGGGATGGCTCACAATAGGCTCAGCAGGAACTCTGATCTTATCTAAGACCAGAAAGCCTTCGATTCAGTCTTGAAAGAATTCAGTACGCCCAAGAAAACTTGGAGTCAGAGTTGTAAAAGTTTACTTTATGCTTTACAGCAGGCAAGAGTCCTTTTGGGGACCTGCAACCTCAAAGTGGTAGAATTAAGATTTTTATAGGATAATCCATAGTACCGTGTTTCCCCGATAATAAGACCTATCCCAAAAATAAGCCCTCCCCTTACTGTGTAAGATTCCTCTAAAATAAGCCCTCCCCTGAAAATAAGCCCTATTGAGATTGCTACTGTAGTGAAGGTGATCCCCTGCGCTACACGCTACATTACGGTACCCTCTGTATGCACTGTCCCCCCCCCACCCGGTGAAACGCACGCCGCGCTCAGAGCTGCATCCAATCAGAGCTGCAGCACTGAGCGCGTCATCCTGTTCTTCCCCAGTGATTTACTTGCTGGCACCATTGAGAGCAGTGCTGCGGAGGAGAACTGAGGCAGGACAACATAAAAACCCGGTATGTAAGCGGGAGTGAGGGGGCATGATGGAGGATAAAAAGGGCATGATGGAGGAAAAAAGAAGAACTCAGGGGGCATGATGGAGTGAAAAGAAGGACTGATGGTCATAATTTTATTATTCTGTCTGTTTTGACCCCCAGACATGAGTACAAAAAGGAAGAGCTACCGTATACTGTTGAGCATAAGAAAGCAATTATAGAGGAGTCACATGGCAAGAATCTTGCAGTTTTCTGTAAAGAAAAACTTTTGGATCTTCGAATGGTCAGAAAATGGAGAGCAGATTATAATAACCTCAATCAACAGGTGGATGAGGGAAAAGGGAAAAAGCGCAGGTCTGGATCAGGTCGGCAGCCCTTATATCCTGACTTGGAGATCCTCGTTGGTGAATGGATTGCTGACAGGAGAGCAAAGGCCTTGGTTGTGCGCAGGGCTAATATTCAAGCATTTGCCCTTTCAATGGCACCAGAGTTTGAAATGGTCTCAGAAGGATTCAAAGCATCACAACACTGGTTGGATGGTTTCCTTCAATGGTATGAACTGTCCCTAAGAAGATCAACAACACTGTTTAAGCTGGAAGATGCTGAAGTTATTAAACGTGCACTTGCATTCAAGTCCTTTATTGATGGTATCGACATTTCCAAATACCAAACCTGCAATATGATTGCTATGGATGAAACTGCAGTGTTTATGGGACAAGGATCTCAAACAACAATTCCTCACAGGGGTGCAATGTCAATCTACATTCCCACCACTGGCTATGAAAGTGCATGGGTCACCTGTGTTTTGGCAATTCATTTGGATGGAAAGAAAGCCATACCTCTAATCATCAGTAAGGGCAAGAAAGATAAGATTGAATGTGTATCTGGCATTTACTTTCTTGAAACCGAAAAAGCCTGGTGTACACAAGCCGTTATAAGAAAGTGGGTTGATTTAATGCTGCCACTTGTTATGCAACATAACCAAAGAGGTCTGATAGTCTGGGATTCAGCCAGCACTCACCCTGCTAAAGAAATGAAGAACTTCCTTGCAGAGAGAAGAATAGATCAAGTAATGATTCCTGCAGGAATGACTGCCTATCTCCAGACCCTTGATATTGAAATAAACAAGCCATTCAAGGACCATTTGCACATGGAAGTCAATGACTACATTGAAAATAGAATGGAAAGAAATCAGCGTGGAAACTTTGTGAAGCCCTGTCTGCAAGAAGTCGTGACTTGGGTAAAGAAGTCATGGGATAAAATTACTGACAGCTGTGTCACCAAGGCACTACGAGCAGGTTACCTGGACAAGACATATTCATTTAAAGAGAGCTATATTGCTGGGCATGACAGATTGGGTACACTTCTTCTGAAGGAAATGGAGGCGCAAGACATCCGGGACGGAATTCAGGGTATGGACACTTATGACGATGTTGTTGAAGAAGATGACATGATCATTATTGAATAAAGGTACATTTTTTTTGTTCACATTTACCTGTTTATTAAAATTGCTGTCAATGTTCATTAAAATAAGCCCTCCCCTGAAAATAAGCCCTCTGGTGTTTTTCTGTCCAAAAAAATTAATAAGACAGTGTCTTATTATCGGGGAAACATGGTAGAACCCATGCCAATTATGCTAACTAGGTGATTAAGGGTGGGATTAGGGAGGAGTTAAGGTGGGGCCAGTGTTTAAAGAAACATGCATTTTTAATGTAATTGCCCAGTTGTGTTGCCCATGATTCACTGGGGAAAAGCTCAAGGAGGGACTACCTGGAGGTCTGGTTTTAGGCTTGAAACGTCACTAAGTCAGCTATCGGTCAAGGGCTGACTGAGAAGTGCTCGGTCTGCCACCCATCAGTGTCATGTTTGACAAGGTTGAAGTCTGGGAACCAAGGCTCTTAAGGAGTTAACCCCGAGATAGGGTCCTGAAGGATTCATTGAGGCAGCCAAGGAGTCAACCTACAGATAGGGTACTGAAGGATTCATGGGGACAGTGAGACACTATACAAGGGGGAGATAATAGTTGCCTAAGCTGGAATGTTTATGGATACTTTTGTGAAGGATTCATAGGACTAGCTTGTTACTGTTCCAGCTGAGATAAACAATTCATGAGTTGTTGCTGGGCAGAGTTAATGCTCTGAAGCTAAAGGGGTGGGGGGGATGGAATGTGATTTTACAAACTGATGTTACAAACATAGATCCCAAGCACCCCACCATTACTGATGTTACAAATTGGTATTACAAATTGAGTTTACAAATTGATTTTACAAATATAGAACCCAAGCACCCCATCAACTTAACACCAATTGTTCTGCCTTCCCTCCTCCAAAAAGCAAAAACAAACAAACAGCAACAAAATCTCTTCAGGCTGGTATTTAAAATTCTCTGTGGTCTGTTAAGGGTATAGTGGTAGAGCACCAGGCCTAAAGTCAAGAAATTTCATCCTCCTGAGTTCAAATCTGTCCTCAGACACATACTACCTACCCTGGATAAGTCACTTAACCCTATTTGCCTCAGTTCCTCATCTGTAAAATGAGCTGAAGAAGGAAATAGCAAACCATCCCATTGTCTTTGCCAGGAAAAGTCCGACTGGGCTCACAAAGAGTGAGTCATATACTAATGAAACAACTGAACAACAGTCTGTCTTTCACCTCCATTCCCAGACATATTTCATATTATTCCTTCTCTCTGTCTTTTAACTAAAATAATTTACTAGCTATTCTCTGAATTCCATGTCCCATCTCCTGACTTTGCCCATGCTATCTCCTTGTCTAGATTACTTGACAGTCTCTCAGAAAGTTGTTTTAAAATTGACATTTCTTACATGTATCTTATGTGTACCCCTCACTGTCAAAACAATGTATGATTACTGAAGGCAGAGAGGGTTTTTATTTTCTTTCTATACTTAACAATTTCCTTCCACAAAGTACCACAAAATAGGCATTTAAAGTTTATTAAAAATGAATGGATTCTGTATTTTTAAAGTATTCTAACATACCCAAATATTCTAATATATATTTCAATATTCAATTTATTCCAATGCCTACATGTATATTGGAATATGATATCTTAGAGGGGGTTGCTTTGAAATGAAAAATTAGCATTAATATCAAATAGTTATTACCCCATTCCTCAGAATGTAGTTTTTATTTGTTTGTTTTATTTTTTGCTTGTATGTTTTATTTTTTATCAATAGCTTTGGCTGAATCAAAACACAGTTAGAAAATAGTCAAAAGAATACTATTAAGTTGAAGACAGAAAATGGCAAATGAACAAATTTCATTTCCTATACCAGCATTCTAAGGACATTAGGTAGGTAGTCTTTAGAAAGCAAATTTCTCAAATCTGTAGCCATATCTTGAATTTGGAATTTTAATGATTATGAATGCGTCAATTATACATACAGAGTTTTCTTATTTTACACTGGTCATACTATTTTCTTTTCTGGGATGGTACCTCCTGGAAAGGTACCTAACTCAAGAAAAAACCTCTTTCCTGCTCCTCAATACCACCTTTTCAGTGAGTTTGGTCAGTTGAATTACTGCTGGTCCCAGGGCTGCCTTCCTCTCCCTTGATTTATGACCATTTTCTCATGATAAAAACATCATTTTTTGGCAATCTATCTCTTCCATAAGCCAGATTTGAAAAGAATCCAACAAATTAAAAGAACGCATTCATTTGATCTAGCCTATAAACAAATAGAATTTGTTGTTGTTGTGTTAAACCACAGGGCCATTTCCCTTGTGACTAGAAGAGGTTGCTGGCTTCATATTTCGTGGTAATGAACATTTGAATTTAACAATCAAGAGAGTCGCCCAAATCACTTGACTCCACTCCATTGCCTGCCACTATCATGAAAGCCTTATTTTCAGTGCAATTAGATCCAACCACTAAATACAAAAATGGAACATCTGAAGTGGTTGTGTATAAAAGAACTCCTTGTCAATGGCTTAAAATTTATTCTTTTTTTGTTTTTTTGAGCACAATTTCCAACTGGCTTAATTTAACAAAAAATCAAGCTGTCCTCAACTTATATTTCATAAACATATCTTACACATAACAAAAGCTGTTACCAGATACAGAAAGCTCTAGAAACTGTCATTTTTGTCATCTCCAATATTAAAATAAAACACTCAATTAGTAACTGAGCAACACTGAAATTAACTTGAGGTTATTTGGTCTCAGGAACAGTATGAACTTAGATATGAATATAACTCTTGCCCCTAAATTAACAAAGTAATTTGGTAATACAGAAAGTAAGCACATGGGTTTCTTTTTTTTTTTTCCCCAAGCTTGGAGATGGGGGAGTTTTATCTTTGTCCCACAGGCTTAAAAAACAATAGGGTTTAAACTTCCATTCACGGTCATTTAATTCATTTTCTCATCTTTTTCAAAGAATAGGAGAGAGGCAATGAGGCCTTATTGCCTCAATGACTGCTTAGAGAAACAAGGTCAATAAGAATTAACCAGGATTTGTCACTGACATTCCCACTCCACCAAGATGCTATCTAATAATGTTTTTATTGTAGATTGTCAAGTGTATGCTGTTTTTCAAAGATTCCCACTATGTTCATGTATATGTATATGTGTATACATAAACATAAATATATATGCATGTATGTCTCTGTATGTGTGCATGTATGTATAATGCCAATGCAATATTCACAGGGCTGATGGCCACTGTAAATATGCTGACATAGTGTTCAATCACAAAATATAACAGATACTCCATATAGAAGACAGAAGAAAAACAATTATTCAGACACCAGAAATTCAAATCCCAAAACCAATAAGCCAATTCCATTATAGTAGGAAAGAATTTAATAAGCCATAATAGCACAGAGCCACAACATCTTTTAGTCTTCCCACAAACCAAAATTTACTCACAAGCCTAACTGTCTCTCTGGGGTGTGTCCTCTCTCTTCCACTGTCTAGCTGCTCTGACGGGAAAGCTTGCTAGCTGGAAAGCTTCCTGTGAGGTCCTGTCCACCCTTCAACAAACTCTTCCCACCACAGGCTCCATGTGATTACATTCAGCCTATTAGGGGGAAGGATATATCTTCAAGTTGGGGAAGATCTTCAAATTCCCATTCCATTACAGCATGTGTGGTGTATGAGGTGTCCAAGGAGGACTATCATCTCTGATGTGAGAGTTTTCTGAGCCCTTTTCAGGGTTGCCCATTCAACTTTGGTATCCACCTGGCACTCAGTTCTAACCTGTGGCTACCTTTTCAGTAGATGGACTAAACCAAGTTGAGGGTAACCAGCAGGCCTCAAACCCATCAGTGAGTTAGGGGGATGCCTACTCCAAGCATGTGAAGACTTCCCAATGGTAGGTGTAGATGTTTTTTCGGTGAATGTGGCCGAAGTCAAGGTCATTCCCTTCATTACAGACTATCACCAGTCAATTTGACTTTCTCTTGCCACTGAATTTTGATGACACTGGAAAGAGAGAGTAAGGCTGATAACTTTTGCACTTCTGCCTCAATGAAATTCAATTCATGTAAGAATTAAGACATCATTGAGTGATGATATTAGTTCCTTAAAAAAAAAAAAAACCTACTGAGATGACAATGGGAAACTTTATGTTCTTCCAAGTTTCTGTAAGGCAAAGGCTCAGATTGCAGGGAAGAACATGGACAAACAGTACCTGCCTGTTGCAGGGCTGGCTGAATTTTGCAAGGCCTCAATAGAGTTGGCCCTATGTGAAAATAACAAAGTTTTGAAAAGCAAATGATGTGTCACCATACAGACAATTTCTGGAACTGGAGCGTTGAGAGTGGGAGCCAGTTTTCTTCAACGGTTCTTCAAATTCAGTTGGGATGTCTATCTTCCAAAACCATCCTGGGGAAATCACACCCCCATCTTCAGGGATGCTGGCATGCAGCTGAATGGCTATCACTACTACAACCCCAAGGCTCTGAATTCACCAGAATCTTGGCAAAGTGTTATCCTTCTGCATTCCTGTACTCACAACTCCAATGGAGTCAATCCTCATCCTGAACAGTGGAAAGAAATAGCATCCTTGATAAAGCAAAGGAAACTCTTTGCCTTTTTTTTGACATGGCATACCAGTATTTTGCCAGTGGAGATGGTGACAAGGATGCCTGGGCTGTTTGCCACTTCATTGATCAGGGCATTAATGTCTCTTTCTGTCAGTCATATGCCAAGAACATGGGCTTGTATGGTGAATGTGTGGGATCCTTTACCATGATTTGTAAAGGTATTGATGAAGCCAAAAGGGTAGAATCCCAGTTGAAAATCCTAATTCATCCCATGTATTCCAACCCCCCCTCTCAATGGGGCCCAGATCCTGAATAGTCCTGATCTGAGGAGTCAGTGTTTGCAGGAGATCAAAGGCATGGCAGATTGTATCATTAGCATGTGTACTCATCTGATTTTGAACCTCAAAAAAGAGGGCTTCTCCCACAATTGGCAGCACATCACTGACCAGATTGGCATGTTTTGTTTCACAAACCTGAAACCTGAGCAGGTAGAATGGCTGACCAAGGAATTCTCCATCTATATGACAAAAGATGGCTGTAGCAGGGGTCATTTCGGGCAATGTAAGATACCTTATCCATGCCATTCACCAAGTCAACAAATAACTCTCCCTGGTGAGATGGAGCAGAGATGACCTTCCCACTTGCAGACTCTGCTATTTGAGATTCAGAGAGATGATTGAGCTGGCAAAGATAGGAGTGGTGTGAGAATTCCTTTCAACCACAATGCTTAATGCTCAGCCATTGAAAGTATCTCAGAACAAGACCTGTGAGTAGGCTAAAGGCATCTGAAACTAGTGTTTGGTGCTTTGTGGGTCTAACCCAAACTCCCCATCCCATCCTCCACAACTTTTCCAAAAAATTTTATGTTTACAGAAACTCTACCAAAAAAACAGAATTTCTCTCCCTTTCCTCTTCCCCTAATCTTAGATCTCCTGGTATTACAATGTTGTTCAAAAGCTTTAATCTAGGTAATACATATCACTTAGCCCATGTAACCAAAATCTCTGTGGTGATAAAAGCTTCCAAAGAAGACACCCAGTTCTGACTCCCACTTCTTCCTGGCCTCCCATGACTGATGGAGGCACCTTGGACCATTGAGATCACTGTTGTGCAGTCTCTTGGCTTTAAGAAATAACAGGAAATGGGAGGTGGCTCTCACCAGTCAGATAGCTAAGACTTTAACTTTCCCCTAACCCCTATCTTTATTGCTGTCTCTTCCCTTTGACCCAAAGATCCAAATCTGCCCTAGTTTCTCTCCCTGTTTGATTTGACCTTCAAACCCTTCCTATGAGGACCCATATACTTGAAAAGTTAAGTAAAATATAATTTAAGAAATCAGCATTCCCTCCTCCCCTTTCTCAGCAATGGATGGAGGAGGAGCATGTGGTAAAATGAGCATCATTGTAAAGTTCGTAATTGTCACCTTTATGCCACCTCCCCACCAGACCTCAGCAACATGGTTGTGCGATAAATAGCCTATTTATGACAAGTCTGTATGGGGCAGGCAGTCCTGGGAGATGGGTATTTTGAGCTGTGGTTGTAAGCTTCTCTGTGTTGTAGCCGAGTTCAGACTTCAGCCTGGAAAAGACCACCCTCCATTGTAGTCATGGAGGCCTTTATGCAGCCTGCTTTCTCTGTTACAATAAAATCGTTGTAGATTGGAAAAAAAAAAAACAAACTCTAAACAAGCAAAACAAAACAAAAACGAACAACAACAATAAAGCATGAACGTCTCTGACCTATATCCTTGGAAAGATTTTAACACCATGTTATACAAGCCAGCTCCTTCAATTTTTCTTTTTTTTTTTTTCCAGGAAAGAACATTGGCTTTGGAGTTGGATAATCTGGGATTAAATTCCTATTCTGCTACTTACTGTTACGTGGGATGAAAAACCCCATTTAAAATTTAATCCAGAAAACAGAGATTTCTCAGGACAAAAACAGGAAATTTTATTCTCCCTCCCCCCCCCCCCACTCACCCCAGAGAAGACAGGTGGTCCTCGCCATGACAGATCAGGGAATCAAGGAGAGGAGGTTTGTTACAAAAGAGAGAACAAGAATTTATACCCTAAAGCAGTCAAGCCCCTCCCCCTTCTCCCATTGAGGTGGCCTCAAGTCTCAGAGTGAAAATCTTCCCCAAGGGCAAATAATAGGGAAGCTGGCACTATCCCTCAGTGGCTGGGAGGCGGGCTTACAAAGAACAAGGAAATAGGGAATACCCAATGCAAATATACCTATCCTTATTCGGCAAATGCCAAAGTGAACAAGGGAGGGGCTAAGAGCTTAATGCTGATTGACAGCAAGGGAAAGGAGGAGGGAAGAAGGGGGAAGGGGGAAGCTGACAATCAAAACTGACACCAAATTCTAATACACATTCTGAGAAGTTTTCATTCCCCAGACACTGTCTATAGCTTTAGGTTAAATCATGGTGCTTTTCTGAATTTAAGTTTGTTTGGTTTTTTAAACTATAAAATAAGTGTATTGGATTAGATAACCTTTGGGTTTTTTTCTTTCTTCCAAATATCATAGGATCCTAATTCAATTCAGATCGATTTACATTCATTAGGTGACTCTTTTATGCTTGACTATATAAAACAAAAGTGGAAAATGGTCATTCCTGCCCTCAAAAAATTTGAATCTAGAAAGGAAATTAAGCGTCTTCGTGAGTAACTAGAATTTGGGTTAAAATCTGGGTGAAAAATGTAGGAGAGTTTCAGCAGAGAAGAATACGAGATTTGAAAGGTATGTATTCTAGGTCAACTAGGAAAAACTTCATTTTGGACCTAGTTCTAGAAGGAAGAAAAGGATTTCAATAAATCAAGCTACATTCAACTAGGGAATCTTTTTATAATCCTCCTAGAATATTGGGCAGGATTCAACCAGACACTACAGTATTGCATTGTACTGGTGTCTCTCCCACACTAGCAACTTTTTCCCCCCTTAAGGCATTGTTGTTTTAGTCTAAGAGCTATCTAGGATCAGAGATTTAGAGCTGCAAAAGACCTTAAATGCCATTTAGTTCAACCCCATTCTTTACAAACAAGGAAAGTGAGATGCAAAAAAGAAAAAAAAACACCTTGTTCTAAGTCACAGAGGTAGTAAGTAGTAGAGCTACATCTAATACTATGTCCTGTATGGCCTCTAAAGCAAAATTGTTTCCAATAAACCTTGATAGAAGTTGTTAGCTATAAAAATTGGAGGGAGAAAGAGGTGGAGGGAAAGACTTGCTGTACACAGTTCACCCTAACTTACAATTCTTTAGGAAGGGCAAATTCCATCTGCCTTTTGAAGGTAGCAACAAATCTGAGGGAGGGAGGAGAAAGGGAGAAGGGAAGACGATTTCAGCTATTGTGAGCCTTGTTTTTCAAACCTGGTTCACCATAGTCTCACCTTATATTAAATAACAGCCATTGTATTTATATTTCATACCTCTCATAAATCTTATCAAATTATACTTTGTAGTATAGCTATTCATAAACATTTATCTTCCATCTTACACAGGAAGTCTTTCCAAACTCCTCTTAATTCAAGTGCCTTCCCTCTTTTAATAATTTTCTACTTATTATGTACTATATATAACTTGTTTGTACAAATTGGTCTACTTATTGTTTGCCCCCATTAGATTGTGAGCTCCTCAAGGGCTTAGAGGTTATTTTCTTTCTTTCTTTGTTTTTGCCTCTTTATCTGAAGTGCTTAACACAATGTTTGGAACTTAGTAGGCAGTTAATCAGTATTTATTAACCAACAATTAGATGAGAAACTCCTGAGAGCAAAACCTATTCTTTTTCATCTTTCTATCTCCCACAAGGCCTATTACACTACTTTGAACATAGTAGGCATCCAATAAGTGTTTATTGAAAACTGTGTAAAACTAATAGCACTCAAACATTTATAGTCACTAATATTAGAATACTACATTATCATTGCTATAAAATTTTATTAGAGTGATCTGTATCTATAGTAAGAGTTTCATGGATTGTGCATGAGTGTATGTGTATGCGTATGTGTATGTGTGTGTCTATATATGTATGTATATGAAAGAACTAGAAGAAACCAAAATGCCCCACAATTAGAGGCATGGTTAATTACTTTGTGGTATGTGAATGTGAAGTACTAATTTAATCCAATTAAGACTAACAAATATGGAAAAATCCAGGGAATTCCCTTAAAATAGCACAAGAAAAAAAGTAAAGGACAAATTATATAATACCATCATAAAAGAGAAAAAATGAATAATAATGGAAAACAATGGAAAATAACAATGGAAACCTGATAGAGACTTAGAAATGAATGAAAAATCATTTTGGTATTTAGGATATTTAAATTCATTTAAATGGAAATATTTATTATGCAAGATTAATTGGCAGTGACTCAAATGAAGTATAAAAAGGTAAACAGGAAAGGGAAATCATAAGGGACTTGATAAGGTTAAACTGTTTACATTCCTATGTGGGAAGATGATATTTCTAACTTATAAAACTGGTCTCCTTATTAGGGCATTTAGAGGGCACAGATGTGAGTTGAATATGAAGTGATATTTAAAACAATAAAATTAAGGGGTGAGATAGAAATGTACTGGGAGAAAGATAAAGAGAGGTAGAATGGTAGAATGGGGTAAGTTATCTTACATAAAAGGGGCAAGAAAAGTTTTTACGGTGGAGGGAAAAAAAGGGGAGGTAAAGGGGAATGAGTGAACTTTACTCTTATCAAAATTTACTCAAAGAGGGAATGACACATACATGCAATTGGGTATAGAAATCTATCTCACCTTACAGGAAAGTAAGAGGGAAAGGGGATGGAGGAAGGGTGGTGATAGAGGGGAGGGCAGTTTGGGGGGAGGGAGTGGTCAGAAGCAAAACACTTTTCAGGAGGAACAGGGTGAAAAGAGAGAGCAAATACAATAAATGAGGGTGAGGTGAATAGGATGGAGGGAAATAGTAATAATAACTGAAAAAAAAGCAATTTTGGAGCAAGTGTCTCTGATAAAGGCATCATTTCTGAAACAGAACTGAGTCGAATTTATAAAAATAAGAGCCATTCCAAAATTGATAAAATGATCAAAGGATATCATCAATTTTCAGATAAAGTAATCATAGGTATCTATAGCAGGTGAAAAAATTATTCTGAGAAATGCAAATTAAAACAATTTTTAAGTACTACTTCATAACTATTAGGTTAGATAATAGGACAGAAAAGGTAAATGACAAATGTTGGAGGGAATGTGGGAAAAATGAGACAATAATGCACTGTTGGTGGAATTGCAAACTGATGAACTGATTCAAACATTCTGTAGAGCAATTCAGAATTATGCTCAAGGGGCTATAAAATCATGCATACCATTTGACCTAGCAATATCACTACTAGATCTGTATCTTAAAAGAGATAAAGAAAGAAAAAGGAAAAGGACCTATATGTGCAAAATTATTTATAGCAGATATTTTCTGGGAGCAAAAAAATTAGATATTGAGGGGAACCCCATCAACTGAGGAATGGCTGAACAAATTGTGGTATACTATCATATTATAAGAAATGCTGTGAGTAGGATGCTGTAGCAGCAAGCACCCTAGTATATACCCAGGATGGCTGCTAGGATAGGTTCTTAGATCTGCTTTTCTAAAGGAAAGCAACTGAAAATGGGTTAACAATCTTGCTTTAATCAAACATATGTCATTTACCTAGTTCAGGGGAAAAAAGTCAGCGCCCTGAACTTCAGAGAATACAAACAAGTTACAAACAGAAGTTACAAGCAGAAGGCTTCCAGCTATCTGACCATTACATCCATACCTAGCTAGTTACCAGAGAAGGAAGCACCAATATCTAGGTTTTCAAAGCTGTGGGGCTCAACAGCTGCCCAGAGTCTCATCTGCCCAAATCACACAACTCTTCCCAAAGTTACCTACAAAGCAAAATCTCACATCAAGGTATATATAGCCTTCTCCTGGCTTGACCCACTGCCCAATAACAAAGTAACAAAGTGTGTGCATTCCTGAAAATCAAGCCTTCTGCCAGAGGCTCCATGTGACCACATTCAGCCTATTAGGGGGCAGAGCATATTTTCAAATCTGGGAAGGTTCTCAGAGTCACTTAAGCCTATCAAAGGGCCAAGGGGCAGGGAAGATCTTCAGATTCCCATTCTCATAACAGATGCTCCCAGAAAAACCTAGAAAGACTTGTATGGGTTGATGCAGTGTGAAATGTACTGTGTACAAAGAAACAGCAATATTGTAAGATTGTGAATGATTTAGCTACTCTCAGAAATACAGTGATCCAAGACAACTTTGAAGGACTTGGGATTAAAAATGCTATCCATCCCCAAAGAAAGAACTGATGGCATCTGAATACAGATGGAAACATATTTTTTAACTTTATTTTTCTTGAGTTGCTTTTTTTGTCTATATTTTATTTCACAATATGACTTTTATGTATATGTTTTGTATAATTACACATGTATAACCTATACTGAATTGCTTGCCTTTTCAATGACTACTGTTCCACTTTGCAAAATGTAGTTTCACTATCTATCTCTTTTGATACCATAACTTTTATGTTTACACTATCTGGTAGCATCATTCTGATAAGTTTTTTTTAATTATTTTTAATTTATTTACTATTAGTTTATAACATTCTGTTCCACAAGTTTTTGAGTTCCAAATTTCCTCCCCCCACCACCACTGCCTCCCCTCCCCCATGGCAACATGCAATCCGATATAGCTTCTACATATACCTTCACATTAAACATTAGTCAAGTTGTAAAGAATTATAAGCAATGGAATGAATAATGAGGAAGAAGAAACAAAATGAAAGAGAGAGCAAGTAGTTTGCTTCAATCTGTATTCAGACTCTGTCATTCTTTCTCTGTATTAGATAGCCTTTTCCATCATTTGTATATAAGTTTTGACCCAGAGGTTCATTTTCTTTCTCTATTCATATTTATTATTATTATTTGCTTTTTGGAAGGCAATTGGGGTTAAGTGACTTGCTCAAGGTCACACAGCTATTTTTTGTGTTAAAGCGTCTGAGGCCAGATCCAAACCCAGGCCCTCCTGACTCTAGGGCTGGCACTCTATTCACTGTGCCACCTTGCTGCAAATGTTTAAGATGTTTCTTATAAGGCACAAATTGTTAAGCATTGTATTATTATCTCTGTCATTTTCTTTTATTTATTTAGTTTGTTTTTATTATTTATTTTTTGAATACATTTACATTTAAGATTTCAATTGGTACAATTGTATTTTCCTTCATTTTTTTCTTTTGCATTGATTAGGGATTCAATGCATTATATTATGCAAAATATATACATGATATGGGTCCCATCAAATAGTATACTCAGGCTATTAAGATTTTCCACATTGGTGTCCCCCGTCTTTTTCAGGGACCATGCATAGCATGATGCTTCACACATAGCAGACACAGTGAATGTTTGTTAATTGATTTAATGATCATCTGATACTAAACCATTTAAGGCTAAGGAATAAGAAGCAACACTAGTCAAGAGGTAGAATGTATAACTAATTCGCTAAAATGGCTGATACACTTATCATCTGTGTATTGCACTTTTGAATAAATACAATAAAATTTAAAGGACTTGGTAGTTTTGTTAGCTTTTAAGAGGATAATGAATAACATGAGCAAAGAGCTAAATTTGGGCCAAATTCATATATCCCCCTAGTGAAACCATTGATGGGGCATGAGATGTCAATGGTGGTGGTGGTGATGATGATGATGATGATGATGATGATGATGATGATGATGATGATGATGATGATATAGCCTCTATGATAGAAAATCAAATTCATCTGATCTATGATTCTGGAAGACAAGTTATTTATAATGTAAGTATAGTATATAACACTTGAAATACACAATAAACTTCAGTTACCAATAATCTTGTATTACCATTAAATTAATAGCAAAGAAATGCAATTTCTCTCCAAATTTTTGAAGTAGAATTAAGACAAAGGAGACATTTGCCTAAATAATATAAACTTTGAAAATAAAATTACTTTTTAGCATAGCTAAAACATTTGTTTCAAAGATAAGATTTCATCTTTAAATATACAACTTTATAAAAGATTCTTTTATTCCTGTTATCCAAAAATTATACTACAATACTAAATCATACTAATCTAATGAAAAGAGAAACAGGGAAGTTAGGAAGAGGGAGGGTTTGGGGGTCTGAGAGATAATGAGTTTTCAGTTTTTAAAAAAATTGAAATAACTATGAGATATTCAGTTAAATATATTTGGAGGCAGTTGGCAATGTATTAATGAAACTAGGAGAGAAATTGGGGAATGATATTTAGATCTGAGAATTGCCTGCATAGAAAAGATTATTGAACCCTTGGGAGCTGCTTTGCCACATTTACTACATTACCAAATTGTAGAAGAGCAACCAAAAGAAAAAGCAAAATTCAGATGAGAAGAAAGAGCCCTGAAATGTAAACCTATATGTAGTCAGTAAGGCATGGACAATAGTCTAGCAATGGAGATTGCATCATCAGTCTCTTCAGATTTCCCTCTTTCTTTCAATAGTGACACCATTCTCTTAATTGTCCAAATTCAAAACCACCAACATCTTGTGCCCCTACTGTTTTTTTTTTTTGCTCAAATCCAGTTACCAAGTTCTAATTCTTCCTCCAAAGTCTCTCACATGTCTCATTCCTGTCCCTCACCTACAAATATAACATATTAATACTCTATTCCAACATGACTCATTTACTCACTATACCCACATATCCCTTGCCAAGTATATGTTACTGATTTTTGTCTCTGTGGTTTTATTTTAGTCATTTCCTCTGACCTCTCATCATATAAATCTTATATCTCCTCCATGGTCAGGACCCTAGTAGGGACCTTGAAGCCTACCGAGTCCAACACCCTCAATATAAGTACAATCTGTACAATCAATTTGCCACGTAATCATATATTGCCTCTAATCACTTGAATTCTTGATCAATGTTATCCTTTTTATCCAATGAAATGATAAACTCCTCAAAAAAAGGATCCAATTTAACCTTCTGTTTATCTTTCCTCTGCCCAGGCTTCTTTAATCCTGACTTACAAAAGGTTCAAAATACCAAGGTCCAATAAAAGGAAATATAAACCACACAAGACAAGAAAGAAAACCAGTTTTATTAAACTGTAAAGGAAAATGGTGGAAATAGGTAAGGTCCTCTGGAGACCTTGGTGGAACTGGGCATACTGCCTGGGGTCTAGAGGTAATGGGGCATCTTGCACTAATAAAGTTTGGTGAGCATTTTATTGAGTTCTTATCTAGATATAGCAGGACCAGGAATTGGGGAAAGAAGTGAAGAGCCTGAAGCTGGAGACTAATGGGGATATGCTAGTGGGTCATAGGGTGAGGATTCATAGGCAACTGGCAACTAGTTGACATTCAAAGTACCCACCAGCAGGAAAGGGGCTTTTAGGCATGACTGCTGGTCTTACTCTGATAGGGTGATTCAGTGGGTTTAAGTCTCTCTGTTCAGTTAAGTAGAGAGTTTTCTGGGATCATTACACAAAGACACAAAAAATAAGCTGTCCAATATTTGTTGAACTAAGAAGTTAATATTACTTTTATTTTTTTTAATAATATTTTACCAGAATGAAAATAGTATTTTAAAAAATTTACCTAAACCAAAATGAAATTAATAATTTCAGAAAATTACATGAAACAACCAACCAGTAAATTTATTCATGACTTTTACTTCTCTCCTAGCTCTCTATACTGAGTTCTACTTTTTGACAACCTGAGATAAATAAGATAATTATTATTATACTGGTGCCTTACTATAATGCTCCCCTCCCCCAGGCAATTGGGGTTAAGTGACTTGCCCAGGATCACACTGCTGGTTAAGTTTCAAGTATCTGAGGCTGGATTTTGAACTCAGGTCCTGATTCCAGGGCCAGCACTCTATCCTCTGTGCCACCAATCTGCCCCTGCCTTGCTACAATGTTATAAGGATGCAATGGTACTGTACAGGACCTTATACTTGATGTCTTCTGTCATTTCAGTTTGGCAACTAGCAGACAAAATAGAATACTGAAGTTAGGGGAAGGAGGATTTGAGTTCAAATCTTGCCTCAGAAATTTACTTATATGTGTGACCCTAGGAAGATCGCTTAATCTCTCCTGGCCTCAGTGTTCTCATTTGTAAATTATGAAAAAACAATAGCAACTCACCTCAGGATTCTTATGAAGATTAAAAAATAATAACAAAAATTTAAACGTATAAGTGCCTTATAAACCCTAAAGTTCAATATGATTGTTCCTCCTGCTGCTATTGTTTCCATTGTTGTTACTACTACTGCTGCTGCTGCTGCTACTAGTAACTGCACTCTTATAAATCAAGTCCACTATGAGTCTGCCACAGACTGAATTATGCTCTTGTTTATCAAATTACATATTTAATATTAATTTTCCCCAGGTGGCTAAGACAGGAATGTCACTAAAGGAAGAGTATAAGGAAAGGGAGCCCAACTACTTATGAAAGAGTAGATCCCTTAGGAAATGGCAAGTAAGACCTTTTTTAAAGGCCCACTGAGTCATCAGCTTGTCCTGCTCAATGGCCAAAAAGAGGGATGCTTTGTAATATCAAAGTGCAAGTTCTTCAGTCCTGAAACCAGAAGTAACAAGGTGCTCATCATCCACAAGGCAATCCAAGAAATGTCCTAGCCCATTTGGTGTGGCAGAATCAGGAATGGCAGCTTTGGACATGCCCTGTTCAGCTCCGAGTTACCCTCATCAACAAAGTAAATTGTCAGTTTTATTAAGTTCAAGGCATTGGACAGATGTAGGAAGCCAAAAAAGGAGGGGTGGCTCTTGACGATGATGGATTTATAGTCTTCTCTATTTCATTCTAAAGCCTGTTGTAGTAGAAGTTATTGTTTTTCCCCAAGAAAGCCTCCTTCTGACTTAATGATTTTGTTCAAAAACATAACCTGGATCAATAAAATGTTGAAAGACCAACTGGGTTAGATAGTTCTTCCCTAAACTCAGTAAACATCTCTTTGCTATGTTCTGCATATTTCTTTGTCATAGTGTCGTATATTTGGTTGTACTCCTCAATAAATAATGTTGTAGTATTGTTTTTACTAAGTATTGTCAGAAAAAAAACAGTGCCTTTAAAATATGGGTAAAGCTGAACTATGGTGATCTTGGTAAACAGATCAACTTACTAACTCAGAAAGAATATTAATTGTTTTTTGTTCTTTTAGTTAAGTTTTATTCCAACCCATTCTCAGTACCTAAGGTTGTGGATTAGATTGATCTTATTGGATCAAATTCATTTTCAAGGAGACCAAATCCCATTTGAAATTCTGACCCTTAAAACTCTGTCCCTCTATTTGATGATTTTTCAAGGCTCTATCCAGAAGGTCAGACAAGTTAAGTTAAAAAAAAATGCTCTATAGTTAGCCTAAATATACCCAAATCTTGTTTAAACCCTTGAAAAAAGCAGACAATAACCTCAATATTTTATAATTAAGTGATTGGACAGCCCAAATCACACTCTGCCTATACAAGAGGTTGAAACTGAGCATTATGGAAAAAATCTTTAATTTATCATCTACTGCTGGTGAACTAGAAAGAAAAGTGATTGCCTTCAGCATCAGTGTTTTGAATAATATGCTTCACTCTGCCAGTGAATTAAACTACCTTAGCATTTATACACCTTTTTCAATTGGGTTCATAGAGACTAATGTAGATGTCCAAAGTAATGTACACATCAGTGGATATACATGTGACTGGAATTGAGAAGTAAACTATTCTGTTTCCAATTTATTCATGAACATTGAAAAAAATTAAGTTCACTTAACATTGAAGACAAATGTAGAAAATTAAGATCTAGTTGTGTTACTCATTCAAAGGTGTTATTGAGGAAGATTAGTTGATTATTTGTTCAATTATTTTAAATTGTTTATCATATTTTTCCCTGTTGGCTGTGAGGTAGCCTTTAATAATATAAAACAAAAGTGGTCTGGAGACTTTTAAAGAGCAAGTCTGTCAAAGAAACCTGAAAAAAATGACTAATTGTTGAAAGACATCTGCTAACCAAATTCTAAACTATGCTATGGTAGATTTTTGCTAGATGTAACAGGGATGAGGGTGGGGAGGGGGATGTCTGTGAGTCATTTCATTGGCTAATATGGCAAGGTCCCAATTGTGCTGACTTCTCAGGTGCCTACTAATTGTCCCCACAAGTACAGTAACAGCCCCATGTGGCTCTCTTCCCTGGAAAATTTGAGAATCAGGTACTGGAAAGCTGGAAAGGGGTGGGGGGGGAGAATAGGAGAACGTGTGAAATTATAATAATGTTAAAAACTACTATGCTTCAGGAAAGCTGATTATTGTTGTTATACTCAAATCTTTATAACAAATGGATGCCTCAATAAAATCTATCACTGCTAACATTTCACTTTTGAATAGCATAAACGACATTTCTTACAAAAAAAGGGCTTTTCTGGCATCACCACCGATTGTTAATGACTACAATATAGCACAACACTGAAACTTATAGCAAGTGGGAAAAGGATACTGTGACACAGTATAATGTTCCTAGATGGCAAAGAGTACCTTCAGGACATTTAGATGCCATTGTGAGTTGTCTCTATATAAATATGTCATCCAATAGTGACAATAACTATGTCACAGGCAAAAGAAATATCATGAAAGGGGGGAAGTCCCTTGCTAGGTAAGAAGATACTGATATATGACAGACAGAAGGAAGATCATAATGAGATTGTAGGTTTAGAACTACAAGGGACCTTAGACCAACCTCCTAAATATACAAAATATATAGTGTCACAGTAAGTGAATTATCCAAAAGTGGTAGTCAGAATTTGAGGTCAATCCCCTGAATCTTGACACAATGCTTGTTTCATTATACTATTAACAACATGATTCCTATTTTGTTTCTGTTTTCTCTACTAAAAAGAATGATTTTTGGACTTTGAATTATAAATACTTCAAAATGAAAGAAAAATAAGCCACAGAAACCCGAGGTAGCTAAAAAGATGTTAAGTGAACCTCTAGCTGCCTCAAATGAGTTCAGGTGACCTGAATTATGAACAAAATATCCCAATATCCCAAGGTTCTCAGACAACTTGCAGGTTTTATTATGAAACTATATTCAAGTGATTTTTGAGAAAATGTGCCAAATTGGAAAAATACTGCGGGATTGGAGAAAACATATTTGTTATTCTTTTCCAAAAGTCATACTAACTATGTATCAAAGTATGAACTGGTGAGCTTGACACCTGCTCTTAGTAAAATTCCAAATGTATGGAGCACATGGACCCTTGTTTGCTTTATATATTTTTTAAAAATGGTTTGTGAGCACTTAGCAAAGGATAAGTAAGCACTACAAACCATCATGGATTCATTATGAATAAGTTGCAGTAGGGTACCTATGTTTCTTTTTTTACCCTTTCCTTTTTTAAATAATGGTGGTAGATTAATAGATCAGAATCAGCATTGTAGAAATATAATCTACATTTCATCCAAAAATTTGACAAAGTATTCCACAATATCCGTGCGGGCAAGATGAAATGCATGAGAGTATTGTTTAGGAACTAGTTAATGACCTGGCCCATAAAAAGGTTCATCAGTGGATTTTTATCAATATGAATAGGAGTCTCAAGCAGAGCATTGCATTTTTTCTCTATAGCTGCATTCTGTAAAAAAAAAAAATTTGTGATTTAGATTCAAGGCACAGATGAGTTATTTATCAAACTTCCAAATGTCACAAATAAGAAATGAACAATTAACTCACTATATTAGAGAATCAATATTAAAAAAAATTTGCAGACTGGTATTATTGAACTAAAGATGAAATCCCATAAATATAAGTACAGAATTTTCTTCTTGAGCTAATAAAACAACAACAAAGTATAAAATGGAGAAAACATGGATAGAAAACATTCATTTTTTAAAAGATCAAGGAATTGCAGTGGATTGAAAACTGAATATCAAAAATGTATTATGACTATCAAAACATAGTCATCCCTCATAATAAGTTGAATTCTTTAGGGATAAACATTAGTTATAAGTAAAATTCTTCTAGTCAGTAAAATTTCTGCAATACTCTGAAAGATTTAGCTTTGACCTATTTTTTTTTTTCCCAATTGAAAATATTATATCACTCTAGGAACTTTGGTACTCAATAAAGATCATTTCTGTTGTGGAAAGCATTTGCTTCCCTGAAGAACTGAAAGGAACATTGAGCAAGAACAACCAGGAAAAAACACATACACACATGCACACACACATACACATTCTAGGAAGTAAAAAATACAATTTCTTTTTAAAAAAACAATTTGATAACTTCCTATTAAATCAAAACCAAATTTCAAATATTATTCTCTTTCACTGTTGCTGCCCACTCACTATTAATTCAAACTGCTATAAACATGCATTATTTTTTCCCTAGAAACCAAAAATCTTGAAAAGTTTTTGTTTATATTTTTTATTATTTTAAAAATTTGTTCATTTTTAGTTTTCAACGTTCATTTCCACAAGATTTTGAATTACAAATTTTCTCCCTGTCTTTCTCCTACACCCACCCCAAAATAGCAAGCTTACTGTATACCCCTTCCCCCAAACTGCTCTCTGTCATATCCTCCCCTACACCCCCCCCTTAACTTTCTAGTAGGGCAAGATGGATTTCTATACCACAATGCCCATATATCTTATTTCCCAGTTGCATGCAAAAAACTTTTTTTTAACATTTGTTTTTAAAAGTTTGATTTCCAAATTCTTTCCCTTCTTCCTTCCTCACTCACCTCCACTGGGAAGATAAGCAATTCAATATAGGTTGTAAATGTGTAGTAACACAAAACATTTCCATAGTAGATATATTGTGAAAGACTAACTATATTTCCCTCCATCGAATCCTGCCCCCCACTTATTCTATTTTCTACTTTGACCCTGTCCTTTTTCAAAAGTGTGCTTCTAATTACCCTCTTCCCCAATCTGCCCTCTGTTCTATCATCTCCCCTCTTATCCCCTTCCCCCCACCCCCTACTTTCCTGTAGTTTAAGATACCCAGTTGAGTGTGTATGTTATTCCCTCCTTAAGTCAAATACAATGAGAGTAAGCTTGACCCAATCCCTTTCACCTTCCTGCTCTTCTCCTCCATTTTAAGTTTTCTCTTGTTTCTATTATATGAGATAATTTACCCTATTCTATCATTCCCTATCTCCTCTCATTATATTCCTCTATCACCTCTTAATTTTATTTTTTAGATATTATCCCTTAATATTCAACTGATCATGTGCTGTCTGTCTATATATACATATACACATATATATACACATTCACACATATATTTAGAAACACATACACCCTCCTATACATATATACATATATTTGTATGTATGCATATTTATGTGTGTGTATGTATATATATATATATATATATATATACACATACACACATATTTACTTCAACTATCCTCGTACTGAGAAAAGTCTCATGAGTTACAATTATTGGTTTTCCATGTAGGAATGTAAATAGTTCAACTTTAATAAGTTCCTTATGATTTCTTTTTCCTGTTTACCTTCCATGCTTCTCTTGCTTCTTGTATTTATAAGTAAAATTTTTTGTTCAGCTCTGTTATTTTTGATCAAGAATGCTTGAAAGTCATCTATTTCATTGGATGACTATATTTTCCCCTAAAACATTATACACAGTTTTGCTCGTTAGGTGATTCTTGGTTTTAATCCTATTCCTTCAACCTCCTGAATATCATTTTCCAAGCCCTTCAATTCCGTATTGCATTTCCACAATACTCAAATTGTTTCTTCTTGGCTGCTTGTAACATTTTCTCCTTGACCTGGGAACTCTGGAATTTGGCTATAATATTCCTAGGAGTTTTCTTTTTAGGATCTTTTTCAAGAGGTGATTGGTGAATTATTTCAATTTCTATTTTGCCCTCTGGTTCTAGAATATCAGGGCAATTTTGCTTGATAATTTCTTGAAGGATGATTTTTAGGTTCTGTTTTTGATCATGGCTTTCAGGTGGTCTGATAATTTATAAATTATCTCTCTTGGATCTACTTTCCAGGTCAATGGTTTTTCCGATGAGATATTTCACAATGCCTTCTATTTTTCCATTTGTTTGGATCTGTTTTATAGTATCTTGATTTCTCCTAAACTCATTAGCATCCATTTTCTCCAATCTAATTTTAAAGGAATTATTGTCTTCAGTGAGTTTTTAAAATTCCTTTTCCATCTGGCAAATTCAGCTTTTTAAGGCATTCTTCTCCTCATTGGCTTTTTGAGCCTCTTTTGTCATTTGAGTTAGTCAATTTTTTAAGGTGTTATTTTCTTCAGAATTTTTTTGGGTCCCCTTTAGCAGACTGTTGACTCACTTTTCATGATTATCTTGCATCATTCTCATTCCTCTTCACAATTTTTCCTCTACTTCTCTTACTTGATTTTCAAAATCCTTCTTGAACTCCTCCATGGACTTTAACCTATTCATATTTTTCTTGGAAGCTTTTGATGCAGGAGTTTTGCCTTTGTTGATTCTTCTGATTCCATGTTTTGATCCTTTTTGTCCCCAAAAAAGGATTAGGTGCTCTTATTGTACTTCCTCTGCTTGCTCATCTTGCCAGTTAATTATTTGTCTTTTGAGCTCTTTGCCAAGGTACAACTCTGCTTCCAGAGTGGAGAGCTGTAGCAGCAAGCACCCCAGTGTCCCCAGGGTCGCTGCCAACACAGGTTCTTGGATATGCTTTGATAAAGGAAAGCAACTCAAAATGGGTTAACAAGCTTACTTTAATCAGTCAAACATATATCGTTTACCTAGTTCAGGGAAAAAGGTCAGCACCCTGAACTTCAGAGTATACAGACAGATTTATCAAGACAGAAACAGATCAAGTAGACAGCTTTCCAAACTGTCCAACCATTACATCCATATCAAAGAACATCTGGGTTTCAAATCCGGGGGGCCCTGGACAATGGCTTCCCAGAGTTTCATATGATCAAATCACAGAACACTTCTCAAAGTGAGCCCCAGAACAAAGCTACACATCAGGGCTTATATAGCCTTCTCCTTGCTTAGAGAATGTAACAACCTTATTGACCCACTGGCCAATCAAAAAGTATCTACTGAAAAACAAGCCTCCTACCCCAGGCTCCTGGTGCACTTTAGCCTAGGAGCAGGGAAGATCTTTAAATTTACATTCCCATTACAAAAGCTTTGTCGCAAATCTCTGGGGTTTTCAGAAATGTTGTCAGAGGTCTAAGGAGAGGGCACTCCGTATGGCCACCACAAGTCCTGGCACACTGGCCACATACCCCAGGACCACCACCCAGGACTACAATCCATATCCAAGCAGGTCAAAGCAAGAGTGATTACCCTCTGAATGGTCATTTGGTCCCCCTACAATCTGCAGGCCAGGAGCTCCTGAGGCATCCAGTTCCAACAGAGTTCCTCACTGACCCTTTATTTTGTCTTTGGCGTTTATGGGTTGAGATGTCTGGAAACTGCCATAGTTGCCAGTGATTCACTCTCCTGAAGTCTGCTCTGGATGGTCTGGGCCACTGGTTGGGACTGCTCTGGGCTTGCCATGGCTCACACAGGATTGTGCTTGGCTCCCAGCTTAGTGTGATAGACCCTTCCTGTCTGGATGCTGGGTTGCTGTCAGCAGATTTGTTTCTCTCTGTCACTTTGTGAGTTCTGTAGCTCTAAAATTTGTTTACAGTCACAATTTACAGGTATTGGAGGTGGTTATGGTGGGAGCCCACAGAGTTTCCTCCTTCTACTCCACCATATTGGCTCCCCCACTATTTGTTTGTTTATTTATATTTATTCATGTATTTATTTATTTATTTATTTATTTATTTATTTATTTATTTATTGCTTTTTGGAGCGGGGAGGGCAGGGCAATTGGGGTTAAGCAACTTGTCCTAGGTCACACAGCTAGTAAGTGTTAAGTGTCTGAGGCCAGATTTGAGCTCAGGTCCTCCTGACTCCAGGGCTGGTGCTCTACTCACGGTGCCACCTAGCCACCCCTATATTTTTTAAAGATGCTCTGGTTGTGTATGATAGTGCATGCCTACAGTATCTACTACCTCAGAGACTATGACATGTAGATCACTTGAGCTCTGAATTTCTGAGCCAACTGGGTGTCCGTATTAACTCTAGCATCAATGTAGTAAGTCCCTGGGAGGAGGGTGACACCAGGCTGCCTTAGGTGAGTCAAACTGACTAAAATTTAAAAATGGAGTTGGCCAAAACTTTTGTCCTCATCAGTGATTAATTTGTGCTAATGAGTTGGCATTGTACTTTCAGCCTAGATAAGAAGAGAGGAAGAGCCCCCTCTCCCCCACCAAGTGTTTTGTCTTTTCTTTTATAGGAAAGGCATAGTTCTTCAGAGTTGATTGTAAAATACTATATCTTTTCATGGCACATGTTGAAGGGGTTGTTAGCAGCATTTCTTCTTCACTTAAATATGTTATGGGGGGTAGTAAAATCTTTAGATTGGCCTTAAGAATGTAAGAAATGCCATTCTTCATCAGATCTAATATAACATTTTTCACAACATAAAGAGGAAATGAATCATAGTTGCAGTTTACAGGTACATTGCATAACAGTTGCATGTGGTATGAGATTATCTAAATTTAATATTCTCTCTTTGAGTCTGAAAAAAACAAAACAAAACAGAAAACTGAAATGGTGAAGTGAATTTCCCCAGACTACTAAGCTGGTTAGTGGCAGAAATAGACCTAGATCTGCTAGCTCAATATTTTTTCTATTATATCACTGTATTCCATATTATTCAAGATATGGTTACCCTTCTCAGATTCATATCAACACTCTTCACACTCTCTTATCATAGGATAAAATACCAAATGTTTTGGGGTGGGTTTTTTTTGGTGACTTTAAAAAAAAGTAACTTTCTACTTCTTAGCATTGTTAGAATTGTCTATACTTGAAAGAAAAAGTTTAGGTCAGGAAATTCCTATGACTTCTAGGGAACTGTAAAAATCATAAAAATCACTGTAAAACATTGCTCCCTGTATGAAAATCTAGCTTTGTTTCAGAAGACACCAAACTAGTCATATGTCTATTTTAAAACAGAATGATCCTTTTTCACTATCTTTATCATCATTTAAAATAGCTGGATGGTATATATTTATAGATTACTGTAAAATTGCTTATAAAATCCAACTAGCAAACACAAGATAAAAAAAAGCTACAATAAAATATTGATTAAACTAATCCAACTATTTGAAATCTTCAAACGTAGATTTGTTCAAGGACAGAAGTTGAACAAAGCTCTGGGAAGCATTGTTAATAGTCAGCTGGCAAAGGATAAGGATCTATAAAATACTGGGATTGGTCAGTTTTCCCTCCAATAAGAAGAGAGGAAACTGAGATTGACCAGCAAATCTACCAAGCAAGTATAGGAGTCAAAGACTTCTACAATTCATAGAGAATTTAAGAAAGGAGTAGGCCAGCCGGGGAAAATAGAAGTGGCAAAGGGCAGGCATTGAGAGGAACTCACCTGATCATAGGAAAAGAGAAGAGGCAACAATCAACAAAATATAAAATATAAAATCAACAAAATATAAAAGAATTTTAAGTGAAAAGCAGCTGGGAATAAGGAGGAAAGTGTGAAACTAAAGAGAATAAAAGGATAAAAAATACATACTACTATTAGATTTCAAACACACATACACATACCTTCTAAGTATCAAGGAAGATTTAGAACAATCTTCTCAAATGTCCTGCATCTACTGCATGTGACAAGCTAGAAAGAAAATTCAACCTAATGGGAGTCTAGGAAAGTCAATCAAACCCTTAAAGCTTTAGTTTACTTTATAAAATGAGTATAATATCAATACCTATATCAGGGTTATTGCAAGAACCAAATGAGATAACTTTCTAAGTGCTTTGAAAATGTTAAGTTCCCTAGAAATTTTTGTTGTTCTGTTGTTTCTGTCATGTCTGACTCTTCATGACCCCATTTGGGGGTTTCTTGGTAAAGATACTGGCATGGTTTGCCCTTTCCTGCTCCAGTTTATTTTTACAGATGAGAAAACCAAGGCATACAAGGTTAAGTTACTTCCCCAGGGTCACACAGCTAGAAAGTGTCTAAGGATGGATTTGAATTCTGATGATGAGTTTTCTTGATTCCAAACCTGGTGTTCTATCCACTGAACCACTCAATCTCCTTATAAAAATGGTATAAAGATGATGATAAAAGCTAAAGAATTTTAACCTTTGCAATGTGTTTCCCATGCGTTACCTCATTTCAGTCTCACAACAACATTGTATTTTTTTTTTGCTTTTTGGGGGGCAATTGGGGTTAAGCGACTTTCCCAAGGTCACACCGCTACTGTGTGTGTGTGTGTGTGTGTGTGTGTGTGTGTGAAGTGTCTGAGGCTGGACTTGAACCCAGGTCCTCCTGACTCCAGGGCTGGTGCTCTATTCACTGAGCTACCTAGCCACCCCAACAAAATTGTATTCCACAGGATTGTTGTGAGGATAAAATAATTTATGAAAATCACTTTGTGAACCTTTAAGTTCTATATAAATGTCAGTTATTATTAGACAAAAGCAAAATGGCTGATGTTTACATGTAGCCCTTTAAGATTTGCAAAGCACTACATTATCTCATTTGATCCTCATGACAACCCTGGGAGGTATGTGCTTTTATTACTCATACTTTTCCAATGAAGAAATTGGGATACAGAGAGGCCAAGTGATTTATACAGCATCACACAACTACAGAGACAAGAGTTGAATTCACATCCTCCTAAGTCCTGTATTCTATCTATCTATATCACCTCACTTCTATAATGGTAACCATGAAGAACATTAAAATAATGACAATAACACATTTATATAGCATTTTAAGATCTAAAAAAGTACTTTTCAATGTTTCCCACAAAATTCAAAAGGAATTAAAATAAACAAGGCTGATTGAAGGGTTTAAGTTGTTCAGAAAATTCATTTACATAGAGTATTCCATTTCTCAATTTTTTTTTAAACTGATAACATTTACTGAACATTTTTTCCCATAATTAATCTACTCCTCGGGTCCTACAAAACATGATGATCTTATCTAGGTAAAAAAAAAAAAAAAACACCACGTGACCTAGCAATACCACTTCTAGGGCCAAAGAGTGTGACCCAAAGAGAACACACAAGTGGGAAGAGTGGCAGTATGTACAAAAATATTTATAGCAACTCTTTGTGTGGTGGCAAAGAACTAGAAATCAAGGGGATGCCCATCAATTGGGAAATGGTTAAACAAGTTGTGGTATATGAATGTGAAGGAATACTATTGTGCTATAAGAAATGAGGAGCAGACACACTTTATAATAACCTGGAGAGATTTATATAAACTGATGCCTGAGTGAGGGGAGCAGAACCAGGAGAACACTATACACAATTACAGACACATCATATCTGTGATGACTTACGTTGATAAACGGGGCTACTCGTAGCAATGCAAGGCTATAAGACAAGTCCAAACGACTCATGATGGAAAAGGCTATCTCCATCCAGAGGAAGAATTCCAGAGTCTGAATGCAGATTGAAGCAAACTACTTGCTCTCTCTCTTTTTTGCTTTTTTTTTCTTCTTTCTCATTGTTCATTACATTGGTTATAACCCTTTATAACTTGACTAATGTTTAATGTGAAGGTGTTTATAGAACCTATATTGGATTACATACCACCATAGAGGAGGAGGGAGGGGAAGAGGGAGAAAATTTGTAACTCAAAAGCTTGTGGAACTGAATGTTGTAAATAAATAAATTAAAACAAAACACAAACAGAATTTGGGGGACATTTGGATAGCTTATATTGTGGCACTGTTTGTACAAAAGATAACCAGGAAAATAAATGCAGCTTATGTAACAACATTTGTTGAAAAGGTAGCAATATTCTACAAAGAATTCAATAAGATCATACAAATTAAATTACCCTATACTTAAATACTTGATAACCTCAACACAATTGTTGGAATGGGTGAGAAATATATTGGGAAATATACATGATGAATAAGGAATTAGAGAGAACAAAGGCTTGTAGACTAAATAGAAGCCTCACACCTATACAAGAAGAAAACTTTCTTCAAGAAAAGAATCAGCAGATGCTAGACATGGTGAGTACCAAATTACATCACAAAGAATGAAAAACAATTATCACAGACAGGAAATAACTTGCTAGTGATGTGAGAGTTATTCTTAAATCAGCTGTTTCTGTATAGTCATAAAACTGATCTGTTAGGGCAAGGAAAAAAAAATAATGGTACAAAGCTAGAAGAAAGAAAAAGAGAGAAAAGGATAAGGCATGAAATTGAAACAAATGATTGTTGAACGAGTCAAACAACTTACTGCTAAAAAAAGGTAATGTAATAAAGGACATAGACATTATCGTATACAGAACTTTAGCAATCAATTGTTTAGCAAATTATTAGTCATAATAAATGAATGGTGAATGAAAAGGCATTTATTAGGCATTTTTATATCCCTAGCACTGTGCTAAGCATTGAAGATAACTTTTTTTTTAAGTCAATAATCAATGCTCTTAAGGAACTTAGATCCTAGTCAGGGAAGACAATACATATATGGGAATGGTGACTACATTGGGACAACATTGTTAGAGAAGTCACAGGAGTAGTGAGTGGAGTCAAATGGAAATTGATTGACACCTGCTTATCAGTTGTAATAAAAATTGCTATCCAGGAATCCTTAGTGCCAATTTGATTACTAGTGTTAGAGCTATAGATAGAAAGGTGTGAGGGTAGTGTATCCATCTATTTGGAAATTATAATGATGAAAAAATAACATTTCTATAGTGCTTTGAGCACTTTATAGACAGTGCTCATTAGATTTTTATAAGAACCCTGTTATGTAAATGCTATTATTAACCTCATTTTACAAATGGTGAAACTGAGGCAGGAAGAGGTTAAATGACTTGCCCAGTTAATAAATATCTAAAGCCAGATTTGAACTAAGGTCTTCTTATTAAAAGTCCAATGTTCTGTTCACTGTCCCATCTAACTGCCTTAACAGTCTTTTGAGTTTGTGTTGGGCTAGATATGAATCAGATCATTAATCAAAAGATTAAAGGACTTCAGGGTAAAAACTGGAGCTCCAGGTTAGAGGTGGAAGCTGGAACTCAGAAATATTGTATAAAGATGGCAGGTAGTAATAGATCAAAAGAGCCTAAAAATACATTAATCAACATATTGACTAGTTTGATGAGGAGAGACAGCTGGTGGCCAGACCAAATAAAATTTTGAAAGTGAACTTTAAAAAAATTCAGAGGGAAGATGATAGAAGATTGTGAGAAATATAACTTCACAAAACAGTAAGAAATACAGGGTAAAAGCAGTTTATAAAGAACTAATTTAACAAGAGATCCCACTAGGCAAAGCCATCTTAAAGGCCTATATAGAAGAAAATGAAAGGTCAAGAAACAGAAAAAAATGGAAAAGATCTGCAAAAATCTTTGTGAGAAATTTTTTTATCCATCAAGGAGTATCTACCATAATTGAGTTATAAATTCAGAAGCCCGTATATACTTCTAGAGATGGAAGAAATGATATTAAAATGAAGAAAGGAAAAGTAGCCAGATTAGACCAACCTTACACATAGGAAATCCATATTGAACATATTCAAGCATCCATTCACAATGTTACTGAAGAAAATTGCACACTAAGTATGGGGATGTATCTTTTTTGACACAAAAAAAATATGACCCAGAAAACACCAATAACTATGAATGTCTGTGACAAACTTTCACATCAACATGCATTTAATATTAACTATATTTTAATTCTGATGACATTACCAAAGAGGTTATTTTTAAGAAAGACATAAGATTTCACAAGAGATATTTCACAGACAGTGGAGGACATCTTTACAATCACATTATTTACTGAGTGATGAAGGCAATTTAAGATTCCACAGTTCTTATTGTTCAATGAGTGTAAAAAGTATTTAGTTTGGTATAGCAAAAATGTAATGTTAAATTTATCTTAATAATAAGCTATTTCCCACCCACACATCAAATTATTAAAGATTCCTTGAAATATCTAACAACAGAAATAATATCAAATTCATATCACATTTCTCTGTCTGTCTCTCTCATCTCTCTCCCTCTCTCCTCTCTCTTTCATCCCCCAAGAGTTTAATTTTTTGCTGTTATTGTTGTTCTGAATTTGAGAAATATCAATAAACATTAACATTACCATGTAAAAAGGGGAGGAAGAAAAGAGGTTTGTATAGGAAATTAAACATTTCTAATATGTAAAACATTTTAAATTAACGGTTAAATCAGCTTGTTAATTCTAAATCTGTCCTGGTTGTACATCTCCCTCTGAATTTCCTTCTGTTCTCTTCTGTGTATTTGAAAAAAAAAGACAATTGATGTGTTGCTTTTTTCATTTCTTTCTTCTGGGGGCAGGGGCATCACTATTGCTACCTGCATGTAAGCATATTTACTCAGTGTTGAATGGAAATATCTACTGAGTTTTGTGCCATTCGCATATATTTTATTGTTCTTTTCTGTGATATTATTTTTAAGAATAGATATTATATAAAAGAAACATACGAAAGTTGTAGCTTCTTTTTTTCTCTTTGAAGTAAAAATGTGCTTCATTTGTTATGAGACTCAAATGCAATAATGCAAACAAATAGAATCAGGTATTGGATTTGAATTCTGTGAGAAGATACACTCAAATGAAGAAAACCAAGAACCAAAGTTGGAGTAAAGGTGTGGAACAAAGACCAACAGAAGGAGAAAGAGAAGAAGTAATTTTTTGGAGCAATTTATAAAGAGTTCAGGAAATATCACCTGCCATGATAAAGTAATGATTAGTGATGGTGAACTTCAGTTATGCAGATATTTATAGGACTTCTCTCTCTCCATAAATTAAAGAATCTAGTGGAGTTTTTTCAGTTTTTATTTTGTTTTCCTTCCCTTACTGATATCATACTTTAAGAAGTAAAGAAAAGAAATAAAGGAACAACTATTCCACACCTGATTCTAACCAATAAGCAGGCCTTGTTATTGAAGTACTAATGGCAGAAGTTGACGTGAAAAATCATTTCACCTTAAAATATGTGATTTTTAAAAGTTAAAAAGGTCAGGTATTGCCTTACATGTGCTCTAGGTCTGGGGAGAACAAATTTCCAACCACTCAGGGAAGAAGATTACATGCCCTAAAATTCTTCTAAAAAAGTCAGCCCAGGAGAGATGGGTCTAGCTTTCATTATACCAGATAGATTTTCAATGGCATTTAAATAGAATGACTTTCTGGGCTATATATAGTTACAATTTTTTTTAAGTTCATGGACTCCAGGTTAAAAACCCCAGTAGAGGAATCAATAGCAACCTGTACAACTGTCAGATGCCTCTTAAGGTCATTGATTGTTTTATAAGGATTAATTAGCCTCTTTCGCAGGAAATAGCTTTTTAATTCTTGGTGGTAGTTTGGGATTTTAGTCACACTTTCAATGTAAATGATCTTATTACACTGTGTGTCTGAATGATCCTCTAAATGCTTGACTTCCCCACTGAAACATTCTTATCAATACCTCTAATGGTCATTGCAGTGTGTGCTTTAAGAGCTACAACTTTTGTGTGTTTCATTAAAGTAATAGCTGTTCTTAAAAAACAAAGAATTGAGAACATCACAAAAGAGCAATGGAATATATGTGAATGGCACAAAATCTAGTTGCCATCTGACAGAGAAATTAACAAACACGGGGGAAACCAGCTCAGTCTGGTTTCATCTAAGCAACGTCATACATTTTGAATCATTTAGTATCTACATAAGCATATTAGCATGACCATCACCAACAAAAATCAAACAATTTTTTTGTCCCAAGTAATTTTAACATCCCTGTAGGATAAATAATCTGAGAAAGTGATAAGATTAGGAACCTCATACATGAAAAGGACATTACTTATCATAAACTCTACCTACCCTAATGGTATAGATGACAACTCTTATTTCTTAGAAATTAAATGATTTGCCAAAGATCACAGAGTCCAAGAAGAGAACTTGGGTCTTCCAAATACCCAAGTTCAATTTACTTTGAACTAAATCATATTCAAACAGGAAGGAATAACTTTTGAACCAACTGTATTGATGTAATAGGGAAACATCATTAACTCTACTAACTCTACTACTTTGCTGACCAATGAAAAATATTCCTCTCTTTAATATTATCAGTCATTCTCATTCTTAAAGACAGGAAACCTATTTAATCTAGTGATATGATACAGATCTACATCAACATACCTTAGAAAACAAATGATAAAGACAAATGTTGATATTATTTCTGACCTCCTCTGAGTTCAAACAAATTCATACAATAAAAGGGAAGCACAATGATAGCTGAATCACCAGCAATACCTTTTTTTAAATCTATATCATGGAAACATTCTATCTCCTTTCTACACAAGTAGTGCATCATAGTGGATAGTTATCATTTAAGCCAAAAGGAATGAATTTAATCCCCATCTATGACAAATACTGGCTGTTTGATCTTGATTGAACAAGACACTTAAATTCTCATTTTTCTAGGCAACCTCCTGAAACTATCAGTTACAGAGAAGATGCCAACCTACACTGGTAGAGGGAATTTCCTCACCTGGGAGTTCATTATGCCAATGAAATTATAAGTCTGTTGCCTAGTCCAATCCCTATCTCTTTCCCTCTGCTCTTTTCAAATGACTAAGTTAAGAAACAGGTAGGGGGTAGGAGAAGGCTGTTAGGAAGGCACAAAAAGATACAGCAGTAAATGCCTATATTTGGACTATTGTGATTAATGATATGCTACTTTAATCTGACCAGTGGGAATGAAGTATTTAAAGTTAATTTGTCAATATGAATTATTAAAACTTAAAGTAGACTCATTTTGTTTCTATTACCCAAAAGAAAGAAAACTCACAGAGTATATTTTGTACTAAATGTTTGAAAATATTGTTCATCTCACTCTTACTCTTCCAATTTGCAAAACATTGAAAGAATCTTAAAACAGGTCCTTACTTTTTTAGAACTGAAAAAAAATAATAATTTCCAGGAGCTCCCCAAAACACTCTAAAGGAAATGATTCTTACTTTGAAAGAGTTCAATTTAGATGCCTATGTGACACAGAAAAATTTCTTTAAAAGACAGTTCAGTATGACATTGTGCAAGTCCTTATTTTCTTATGAGAGCTTTAATAACTATTCGTCTCTTTATAATTTTCATGTCATTGAATGTATTTGTATGTAGACAAACTCAAAAGCAGGTTCTAAGTATTCTGTATGATCAGTAAATGACTTTTTTTCTGGAATAAATTATTCAGTGACAAAGAGTAATTAAAATGTGACTTGCAGAATAAAGTGCAATTCATCTTGGCTCCTATCCAAAGAGTTGTCTCTAAAATACCAAATCGGTCTCATTATAAAATGATTTTACCTTCAAACCAGTCACTCCTCTGGCATGCACATTGAGGACTGAATTAAAATGTAGCCTCAGTGTTTTGCCAATGACATAATTTTACCTTCAAGAGAATTGAATCCCAATGTTCACAATCAAAATAGGATACACACACATGCATATACATATATATGTATATATACATATTTGCATACATAAGCATATGTGTATTAGGATTTGGTTGTAACAATAACTTTAGATGAAGATTATTCTGTGAAAATAGTAGCTATAATATAGCTATAATAATAATATAATAATAACCACTTGTATCTCATTTTAAGGTTTGCAAAGCACTTTATAAATATTAACTCATTTTAGCCTCACCATAACTTTGGAAGGCAGGTACTACTATATTCTCCATTTTACCAGTGAGAAATTGAGGCAAACAAAGATTAAGTGACTTGCTTAGGGTCACACATTTAGTGTCTGAGGCTATAGATTTAAACTGGGTCTTCCTGAATTCAGATTTAGCACTCTGTCCATCATACCACCTAGCTGCCCACAATAAGATTGATAACTTTCAGTTCCAAACAAGGGTAAATTATTTATCCCTCATGTTAATTGGTGGTACATACTCTAAACAAATAGGATTCACTGAATTTTCAGGGCTTCATAGTCTTTGATTCCTACAGTTCTCTGAATTTTAGTCCAGGCATATTCAAGAGACTACAGACTAACTCAAAAGACTTTTTCAAAGATCGAGCTGTTGGAACAATCATAGAAGATAATTATAAGATTCAGAGGGTCCTAGATCCCCATTAAACAGTCCATTGAGTCAAAGAGATGTGTCCCTCTCTTAAGTTATAGAAAAAAATCACCTACAGACTCTCCCATTCAAATGTAGGAATCTACTGACGCACCTCCAAAATACCACAGACATCCTGGAAAAGGCAAGTCATAAGCAGAAGGAAGAACTGTGGGTATAGTTCGTAGAGCGACCCACAGAGTCTTTGAGGAATTTTCAGTACTCTTTTTCTACACTTTATGTATCTGAGACAAGTCAAGAACATATAAAACACAAGTAAACACAAATGCCAGCACATAAAAAAATCATTAAGGAACACAGGTCCTCATGAAACACACTACTTTGAAAACTTTCTTGGTATCTTCTTCATTCATCAAATATTTATCAGTCAATGACTATGTGGAAGACATTATGCTAAGGAAAGGAAGAGAGAAAGAAGAAAGCAAAGAAAGAAGAATAGAAGAAAGGCAGGCAGGAGGAAGGAAAAAGGGAGGAAGGAAGAAAGGGAGGGAGGGAGAAAGTAAAGGATGTAGGAAGGATCATAGAAGAAAGAAAGAACAAAAATAATTAATAGACAGATAAAAAGACAAGTCAAAGTTCCTGACCTCAAGGAACTCTCTCCCTTTCATTCACTGATGGTCAGCCTGGAGTATAACAGGTCAATCAAATAAACACCAACTAAAGATTCCCTCCTTGTTTTTGTATTGGGCAGATGATAGGTCCAATGTAGGTGAGTCCCTAGCAAGCAATCCACAAACATATATTAAGCACCTGATCTGTACAAGTCACTGTGCCAGGTGCCGGTCTTCACATCAAGGATGTTGACAGAAACTGCTGCCCTCCTAAACATAAAACTGAAATTTCCTTCCTCTAAGCTTCAGGATTTTTTTAAACCTGGTTGTGATGTAACTAGCATCCACACAGGAATTAGACATGATCTGCAATCACAATTACTGAGATATTGATGGTATATTTACCCCTTTTGTGTCACCATAGTACTTCTATAAATTTCATAGCATTGTCACAGATTTTTTTTTCCCTCTAAAAACAATATTTTAACAATTCGGCCTTTACTATACATTGCCCAGCAATGAAAACAAGATTTCTTTAAAAAGTGACATAATTGCCATCCCATAAATTACCAAAAATTATTTTACTGAATTAGAATAAAAACAACAACAACAGAATTCATTTGGAAGGACAAAAAGTCAATAAAATCAAAGAAACTATTAAAAATGTAAAGAAAAGGGGGCAGAGCCAAGATTGCAGAATATAAGCAGGGACTTGCTTGAGTTCTCCCCCAAACACCTCCAAATATCTGTAAAAAATAACAACAAATTCTAGAGCTACAGAACAACAAAATGATAGACCAAGACAAACTAGAAGGTCAACAGGAAAGGTGTTTTGTACCAGTCTGAGAGAAGAGAGCAGTCTAGTGTGGGTAGCCCTGTCACAGAGAGGCCAGAGCAGACCTCAGATGACTGAAGCACTGGAAGGTATGGCAGTTTCCAAACTTTTCAACCCACAAACACCAACAACACCTTAGAAAGTCTGTAGGAAATATCTGTAGGACCTCAGTGAGAGAGGAGTAAGCTTGAGTCCCAGCCCTAGCGGGGTTGGCAGCAGCTGCAGTGGATGCTTCCAAAGCTCTCAAGGGATAAAGCTGCTAATCAGAGGAGAATTGTAGGAATCTCTTTGCTGGAACTGAGGCAGGATCTTTTTGCTTTGCCCATGCTTTACATCTGGATTGCAGTCCTTAGTAGTGATGTCCCTGGGGTGAGGAGAAGTGCTGGCATGTCAGATCCTGTGGCAGCAATGGAGAGGGAATACTCCTCACAGTTCTAAAGCAGAAAAAAAGTGCTTGTGGTTACTCACAGACCAGAGCACAGATTTGGAGAGGAGTAATAACTCTCGTTTGATCATAAAAACTTGGAAGAAGTGAAAATTTACAGCTCCCTAGAAATATCTATGAAAACAGTTGCATGAAATTCCTGAAGCTTGGTACAATACACCCTCCACACTGGAACCACAACAAATATCTAAATGGTCAAGTAATTGGCTAGGAAAATGAGCAAAGAACAGGAAAAAAAAATCAGACTAGAATCTTACTTTGGTGATAAGGAATATCAAAACATACAAACAGAAGAAGACAACAAAGTCAAAGCTCCTACATCCAAAGTCTCCAAGAAAAATATGAATTAGTTGCAGTGTATGGAAGAGCTCAAAAAGGATTTAGAAAATCAAGTAAGAGAAGTAGAGGAAAAGTTGGGAAAAGAAATGAGAATGATGCAGTAAAATCATGAAAAACAAGTTGAAAACTTGCAAAAGGAGACCTCAAAAATGTTGAAGAAAATAACACCTTAAAAATAGACTAACCCAAATGGCAAAAGAGATCCAAAAAAGCAAACGAAGAGAAGAATGCCTTAAAAAGTAGAATTGGCCAAATGGAAAAGGAAGTCCAAAAGTTCATTGAAAAAAATATTTCAGGGCAGCTAGGTGGTGCAGTGAATAGAGCACTGGCCCTGGAGTGAGGAGGACCTGAGATCAAATCTGGCCTTGGACACTTTACACTTACTAGACATGTGACCTTGGGCAAGTCACTTAACCACAATTGCCCTGCCTTCCCCCCTCCAAAAAGAAAAAAAAAGAATCTTAAAAACTAGAATGGAGCAAATGGAAGCTAATAACTTTATGAGAAGTCAAGAAATTATAAATCAGAACCAAAAGAATGAAAAAATAGAAGACAACGTGAAATATCTCTTTGGAAAAACAACTGACCTGGGAAATAGATCCAGGAGAGATAATTTTAAAATTATTGGATTACCTGAAAGACATGAGCAGAAAAAGAGCCTATAAATCATCTTTCAAAAAATTATCAAAGAAAACTGCCTCAATATTCTAGAGCCAGAGGAGAAAATAGATATAGAAAGAATTTACCAACCACCTCCTGAAAGAGATACCAAAAGGAAAATTCTTAAAAATATTGTAACCAAATTCCAGAATTCCCAGGTCAAGGAGAAAATATTGTAAGCAGTCAGAAATAAACAATTCAAGTATTAATGGAAATACAATCAGCATAAAACAAGATAAAGCAGCTTCTATATTAAAGGATATTGTAATATCATAGATGTAATATTAAGGCTTGTAATGTGATATTCCAGAGGGCAAAGGAGTTAGGATTAAAACCAAAATTACCTACCCAGCAAAATTGAGTATAATCTTTTAGGGGGAAAAATTCAATGAAATAGAGGACTTTCAAGCATTCTTGCTGAACAGACCAGAGCTGAATAGAAAATGTGACTTTCAAATACAAGAGTCAAGAAAAGCATGAAAAGGTAAACAAGAAAGAGAAATCATAAGCAACTTATTAAAGTTGAACTTTTTTACATTCCTACATGGAAAGATAATTGTAACTTATGAGAACTTTCTCAGTATTAGGGTAGTTGGAAGGAAAGTATGTGTGTATGCATACATACATACATATGTATACACATGTAGCTATATAGATATATAGAGAGATATATAGATATAGATACACACATATACACAAACACACAGCGCAATGCACATGCACATACATGTATGTACAGACATATATGTACATACACATGTGTGTCTGCACACATATAGACAGAGGGCACAGGGTGAGTTGAATATCAAGGGGTGATATCTAAAAAATAAAATTAAGGGGTGAGAGAAGAATGTATTGGGAGAAAGAGAAAGGAAGAGGTAGAATAGGGTAAATTATCTCACATAAAAGAGGCAAGAAAAAGCATTTACAATGGAGGGAAAGAGGGGGAGAGGTGAGAGGGAATTAGTGAACCTTATTATCATCAGATTTGGCTTAAGGAGGGAATAACACGCACTCAACTGGGTATGAAAATCTTCAGGAAAGTAAGGGGAAGGGGATGAAGGGGGAGGATGACATTCTAGAAGTAAAAGGAGCTAGGATTGAGGGAGGTCAAATGGGAGGAGGGGGTAATCAGAAGCAAACACTTTTGAGGAGGGACAGGGTTAAAGGAGAGAATAAAATAAATGGCAACTGGTTAGGATGGAGGTAAATATAGTTAGTCTTTCACAACATGACTGTTATGGAAGTGCTTTGCAGCACTACACATGTATAACATTGAATTGCTTGCCTTCTCAATGAGTGTGGGTGGTTGGGGAGGAAGGGAGGAAGAGAATTTGGAACTCAAAGTTTTAAAAACAAACATTAAAAATTGTTTTTACATGCAATTGGGAAATAAGATATATGGGCAAGAGAGTATAGAAATCTATCTTGCCCTACAGGAAAATAGAAGGGAAGGGGATAAGAGAAGGGGAGAAGGGATGAAGGGGGGAGTGAATCAAGGGAGGGCAGATTGGGGAAAGAGGTAATCAGAATGTGTGTACTTTCGAGAGGGGAGGGAAGAGATGGGGAGAAAATTTGAAACTCAAAATCTTGTGGAAATGAAAATCAAAAATTAATTAATTAAAGAATTTAAAAAATATATAAAGGGAGGAGGTTTGGTAATACTAGGTTTTAAATTATATTATGTAGTAGTAATTATCTAAATTATCTGGTACTAGGTAGGAAATAGAAAGGTAGATCAGTGGAACAGAGTAGACATACAATTTATAGAACTAAATAAATGTAGTAACTTTGCATTTGACAAGTTTAAAAACAGCGTTTCGAGGCAAGAAATCACTATTTGGTAAAAAAAAAAATGTTGGGAAAAGTGAAAGATGGTCTGGCAGAAACTGGTCATAGACCAATATCTAACACTGTTTACTAAGATAAGATCAAAATGGAAATTATAATAAAAAATTGAAGAACTCAGAATATATTACCTTTCAAATTTATGGAAAGGCAAAAATGTATAAACAAACACACAATAGAGAGAATTTTGAGGTATAAAATGAGTAATTTCTATTAGATTAGAATTAAAAGGTTTTGTACAAATAAAACAAATGTAGCCAAGATCAGAAGGAAAGCAGAAAGCTGGGGGAAATATTTATAGAGAGATTCTCAGATAAAGATCTCTTATGTCAAATATATGAAGGACTTAGTAAATTTTATAAAAATATAGTCATTTCCCAATGTATAAATGCTCAAAGGATATGATCAGGCAGTTTTCTGATGAAGAAATCAAAACAATTTACAATTAAAACAATTCCTGATGAAGAAATCAAAACAATCATATGAAATACTAAATCATTATTGATTAGAGGGGTGCAAATTAAAACAATTTACACCCATTAGATGGGTTAAAATTATTAAAGGGGAAAGTGACAAATGTTTGAGGTGATATGGAAAAATTAGGACACTCATTCATTACTGTTAGTGGAACTGTGAACTGACCTAACCATTTTGGGGAGCAATATGGTATTATACTTAAAGAATTATTAAACAGGGGCAGCTAGGTGGCATAATGTATAGAGCACCAGCCCTGGAGTCAGGAGGACCTGAGGTCTAATCTGGCCTCAGACACTTGACATTTAACTAGCTGTGTGACCTTGGGCAATTCACTTAACCCCAATTGCCTTGCCTTCCCCTCTACCACTCCCCCCCCCACACTAAAAAAAGAACAAGGGATTATTAAACTGCCTATGCCGTTTGACCCAGCAATATCATTACTAGGTCTATGTCCAAGATGATTAGGGAAAAAAGGAAAAAAAAAAAAACCTTTATGCTCTAAAATATTATAGCGACTTTCTTTCTGGTAGCAAACAACCGGAAATTTCAGAGATACCCATCAATTGGGGAATGTCTGAACAAGTTGTGGTATATGATCATGTTGAAATACTACTGTGCTCTAAGAAATGATGAGCTTGATGATCTTAGAAAAACATGGATAGACTTGAATGAGATAATGATGACTGAAATGAGCAGAACCAAGAGAACATTATATACAGTAATAACACTATTGTTTTCAGTACAACTTTGTGTGCCTAAGTAATTTTGAATATTGTGAATATCCAAATTAACTACAAAGGACATATGAAGGAAAACAGTATCTGTATCTAGAGAAAAACATACAAATAGCAGTGTGTATAGAATGATTTTATATGTATACACACACAGCATAGGTCACTTATGTCTAATCATAGCTACCTCTAGGGTGGTGGGAGATGGAAGAAAAAAAATAAGAACATTGATTGATAGCTTTTATATATTTAAAAGAGATAGCAAGTTGTTCACAATTGATTTGCAGTTTCATGTACAATGATCTTTTTTTTCCTAATCCACTATGTTATGGAAATGCTTGTTTTATTTTTCAAGTTTAGAATAAAATAAAACTTTCAAAAAATTTTTTACAATGGTACAAGTTCATGTGAGACATTTTTATAAATATGTCATGATTAAATATAATGTAAGCATCCCATTTAATGATGTTTATGTGTGAGAATATATCTGTGAAAATCATTAAAATAGGTTTTATGAACACAATTGTTCTTCATTCTTGAAGGGGACCATGACATCAGGGAGGTAATGCTATGACATGCAAGTGAATTGGATTTAAATTGAGGGAGGGCTGTGTAAAGTCACCAGCCTCATTTTTTTCATTTTTTCTTAAAGAGGCCCTTTATTTGGCCTCATTTTTTATTAAGCTTTAATGACTGAATGGGTGCTGCCTCAAGTCAAACTGAGACCTCTTAAAGACATTATCTTGAAAAGGCCAATTTTAAATCACTACTTAATATAAGACCAAACCTGATAAAATAGTCATTTTCTGCAAGACATTTTTTTGTGTTTACCATAAAATCATACTAATAGTCTTTGGTTTAAGTTGAAATTAATCTTTCTTCAAAAAATCAAAAACAATTCAGACAGCAAATACTATAGTGATACTTCTCCCAAGTTCCTAAACTAGGACTAATTTCTACATATTAGTTCTCTACCAAAATAATCCTTATAATGTTTTAGGTTAACATCTAAACAAATTTCCTAGCAGAAAGGAAAAAGCAAAGTTTTGTCCACAATGTTTTAATGAAAGGAAAACTCATACTTCCTTTACAGAATCATAGAATCTCAAAGTTGAAGGAATTTCTGAAACCATCTAGTCCATTCTATACCTAAGTATGAATTTTCTTTATAACATTCCCATGCTCATCCAGCATTTGTTTAAAGACCTCCAATGAGGGAGAGAAGTCATTATCTCCCAAAACAGTCCATTCCATTTTGAGATCTAATTGTTAGGAAGTTGTTTGAGATTTTGACTGTTTTTGTTTGTTTTGTTATATATCTCAAACCCAAATTTTTATGTATACAACCTTTAGACTTCATTGGCAATTCTGTCATAAACAGAAAACATCTATTTTCTTTTACGTGTGATGACCCTTCAAATACTTGAAAATAGCTATCATAACTTCTTTTTAAGCTAAGTATCCTTGGTCTATTTAAGCAATCTTCATATCACATGAACTCACAGCCCCTATTGGTGGTTGTCATGCCTTGGGCACTATCCTGATAATCAATGTTCTTCCTGAAATGTAGTGTCTAGAGCTTTGCACAGTGTATGCTGGGCCTGATTTAAGCCAGTCTGGTGATTCAGGTTCAGAGACATAATGAAAAGAGATGCTCATAGATTATCAAAAACATAGTTTCTTCAAATCTATTTACAAGGAAATAATATATTGCTTCAGTTGGGTACAGCTTCCTTGCTTCCATGTTGGCCATGTTAGTCTTTCAGTTAAAAAAAAACTGAGAGAAACAACTATAAGGTTAATGGTATTTAAGATCTTCCCCACCCATTAATAGGCTTCAGGTGGAGCCCCTTAAGGGAAGTTTGCTTAGGAAAGGCTTGCTTATAGGAAGATTTTCACACTTTTTTTTTAGTTTCTAATTAGGCATTGTAATGGTAATGGAAATCTGAAGATCCTCACTGCCCCCTAATAGGCCAGATGTAATCACACTGAGCCCAAGTGAGAGGAGCTTGCTGAAAGGGTGGAACTGGAAGGGTGGAGAAGGAAGGAGCAGGGAAGAGCCAAAACAGCTGGGAGCAGGCAGAGATGAGGCAAAACAGCTAAAGTGAGAGAGAGAGGGGCATTTTTGTTTAAGGGAACCTCTTTTGTTTTGAAGGCCTGACAGAAGGGAGGAGGGAAGGCTTGGGAATGTTGATGTTCAGTGCGTCAGTTATGTGTTCCAACTTCTTGGTTGCTATGATGGATTTGGCTTTCTGGTGTTGGGATTTGGCTTTCTGGCATTTAATAAATGTTTTGGTTCTATCTTACATGTGAAGAGTATGTTAGATTTTGTGATTCACAACTACCCTAGCATATTAATAGTTGCCATGTGTACTGTGAAGATTGCATTGGTGTTATAGGCACTGAGTCGTGAGTATTGTGATGCCTTCTGTATCTGAAAAGTATATATATATACTCTGATTTGGTATTTTCCTTTGGGGGCTTGCTTATGAGAAGGACCTTGTGATTCCCTGGTGGAGATTCTGAGTGGCCATATGTTCAGAGCTCCCTGACTGCTCAGAAGTAAAGGCTCTCTCAATCCAGGGATGTATGTAAAGTTTATAACAATATTGCTTTGATTCAGGCATACAGAGCCCTGTCTATTGGTCTTTATTTTTCTGCTTGTATTTTCTATGTATTTTCTCTGATGTTCAGGGTGCTGACTTTTCCCCTGAATTAGTGAGTGTAATTTAAAAAAAAAGATTGTTGACCTCTGCAACAATTATCTTTCCTAGTAAAGCAGATCTAAGAACCTGTGCTATCAGCCGTCCTGGGTATGCCAGTGTGGTTGCTGCTACAGCCACAAGGAAGCTTATCAATCAGTCTCCATGCCCTAAGAAAATTAACTATCTAGAATAGTTTTAATATTTTTTCCTTGAAAATCTAGTTTAGGAATCTAATCTAGACTAAGAAGTATTGCAGGACCACAGGCTATACTGTTCCTATCATGGCAATATACCCAGGGTTTATCTCCTCACTACTCCTGATCTCTACACAGTCTTTAATTAAATTACCATCCTAGTCTGAGGCATGTGTCCTCCCTGGTTGAGCACATTTCCTTGCAGGTTTGGAGTGGAGTACTCTTCCTTCACTGGTACCTATTATTTGTTGTTTAGTCGGTTCTGACCCTTTGTGACCTCATTTGGGTTTTCTTGGCAGAGATACTGGAGTAGTTTGCCATTTCTGTCTCCAGCTTATTTTACTGATGTGGAAACTGTAGGAAACAGGTTTAAGTGAGTTGCCTAGGGTCAGACAGCTAGTAAGTGTCTGAGGCCAGATTTGAACTCAGGTGTTCCTGACTTCAGATCCAGCTTCCTGACTCCGGGCCCAGCAATCTTTATCTACTGCTCCACCATGCTGGCCCAAGGTAATTATTGTTTCTATACCTCCAAAAGCAGCATAGTTGCTATCCCCAGAATTGCCTCTCTGTGGTCCCTCTTTATTTGGTCTGGTATTCCCAATCTCCATGAAAAAACTCCATAACTGAAATTTCAGCTCAAGTTCAGAATAATGCACCTGACCTAATTCTAAGAAGAATTCAGGTGTTTTGGTGTTTTTCTCAATTTTCCCTATTCCTGGGTACTTAACATGAGAATAAATACAAGTATAGATCAAGTTTTCCAGTTGCTGTCTGGAAGTTGAATACTGACAAAGCAATTAGCCTTATCATGAGGACATTATCATCTATTGACTTAAATGAAGGCACAGATGCTAGAATCCCATTTCAACGATGAAGAAATCAAGAAACACGGAGTTTAAAGAGATTAGCACAGATAGTGAGGGGCAGAGCCAAGATGGCGGGGTAGAAGCACGACCTTCTCGCTGCTCCGGCTTCCACCCTCCCCAATCCATGTAAAAAGGGGACTCTAAACAAACTTTGGAGCTGCAGAACCCACAAAATGACACAGAGAAGCCATTCTTCCACTGAGGACAGCCCAGCAGGCCTGCAGGAATCCAGTGCAGCCCTCTGGGAACCGAGCCCAGCCCCACACCGTTCCATCAGCCGCCGGCCAGAGGAACTCCAGATCAGCAGGAGCTGTGGCCGTTTCCAGATTTATCAGATTTATCAACACATAGATGCAAAGGACAGAGTGAGATGTCAGTGCAGTCTAGACTTTGGGACCCAGTAAGTGGGAGTGTGTGGCTTTTGCCCCCCAGGGCGAAAAGCTGCTGAGACACCAGCACAACCAGCCAGTGCCACTTGGCAGCTTCAGCTCCTGGCCTGCAGAGTGTAGGGGGACCTAGCACCAGTCTGAAGGGTAATTGCTCTTGCTTTAAGCTGCTTGGATCTGGATTGCATTCTAAGGTGGAGGTCCTAGGGTGTATGTACAGCTTGCCAGAGTGTGTGGAGACCTCAGAGAGGGCACCCATCTAATACCTCCGGCAACTGAGAAAACCCCAGCATTTGGGATGAAAGCTCCCCTGTCTGGTGGCAGAGTCCTACTGTGGCAAAAAGCCCAGGGGTCAAGTGACTGAGGGGCAGCAAAGGAAACAAAGCAGACAGAAGATTCCAACATTACACTCCTATTTTGGGGACAAAAAGGAGCAAAGCATTGAACAGGAGGAAAATAGTGAAGTCAGAATTTCTGTACCAAAAGCTTCAAAGGAAAATACAAGCTGGTTACAGGCCATAGAGGACCTTAAGAAGCATATAAGAGAAGTGGAGGAAAAATTGGGAAGAGAAAGGAGAACAATGCAAGAAAATAATGAAATGAGAGTCAACAGCCTGACTGAGGAAAATAATACCTTAAAAAACAGACTGACTCAAATGGCAAAAGAGGCTCAAAAAGCCAAAGAGGAGAAGAATGCCTTAAAAAGCTGAATTTACCAGATGGAAAAATAATCTCAAAAGCTCAGTGAGGAGAATCATTGCTTCAGAATTAGATTGGAGCAAATGGAAGCTAATGACTTTATGAGAAATCAAGATGCTGTTAAACACATAAAAACAAATGAAAGAATAGAAGGCAATGTGAAATATTTCATGAGAAAAATGACTGACCTGGAAAATATATTCAGGAGAGATAATTTAAAAATTATTGGACTACCTGAAAGCCATGACCAAAGTAAGAACCTAGAAATCATCCTCCAGGAAGTTCTCAAAGAAAACTGCTCTCATGTTTTAGTACCAGAGGGCAAAATAGAGGTCGAAAGAATCCACTGAACACCTGCTAAAAAAGATCCCAAAAAGAAAACTCCTAGGAATATTATAGCCAGTTTCTGGAATTCCCAGATCAAGGAGAGAATATTACAAGCAGCCAGGAAGAAACAATTTGAATATTGTGGAAACACAATCAGGATAACCCAGGATCTGGCAGCTTCTACATTGAGGGATTGAAGGGCTTGGAATATGGTATTCCAGAGGTCAAAGGAGCTGGGATTAAAACCAAGAGTCACCTACCCAGCAAAATTGAGTATCATGTTTCAGGGAAAATATAGTCATTCAGTGGAATAGAGGACTTTCAAGCATTCTTGCTCAAAAAAACAGAGTTGAATAGAAAATTTGACATTCAGATACAAGAAGTAAGAGAAGCATGAGAAGGTAAACAGGGAAAAGAAATCATAAGGAACTTATCAAAGTTGAACTATTAACATTCCTACATGGAAAAACAATAATTGTAACCTATAAAACTTTTCTCAGTAGATGAAGGGATTAGAAATATATATGAGGGTATATGGGCATATGAATATATATGTGAATGTGTGTATATATGTTTACAGGTATACATAGATAGAGGGCACAAGTCTAATTTAACAGGAAGGGATGATACTTAAAAGGTGAAATTAAGAGGTGAGAGAGGAATATAATGAGAGGAGATGGGGAGAGACAGATTGGGGTAAACTATCTCATAAAGAAGAGGCAAGGGAAAATGGTTACAATGGAGGGGAAGAATAGGAAGTCAAAAGGGAATAGGTCAACCTTATTCCCATTGAATTTGGCTTGAGGAGGGAGTGAAATACACACTATATAGGGTATCTCACCCTCCAGGAGATTATGGGGGGAAGGGGATGAGAGAGGGGCTGATGGAAGGGAGGGCAGGCTGGGGGGGAGGGAAGTTGGAAGCACCCACTTTTGAAAAGGGACAGGATCAAGGTAGAGAATAGAACAAGTGGGAGGTGGGATAGGAGGTAGGAAAATATAGTCAGTCTTTTACAATATATCTACTATGTTATTGTTTTGCCTTAGCCACACATGTACAACCTATACTGAACTGCTTATCTTCCCAGTAAGGGTGGGTGCCAAGGAAGGAAGGGAATGAATCTGGAATTGAAAGTTTAAAATCAAATATTCATATATACCGTGTTTCCCTGACAATAAGACCTATCCCGAAAATAAGCCCTCCCCTTACTGTGTAAGATTCCTCTAAAATAAGCCCTCCCCTGAAAATAAGCCCTATTGAGATTGCTACCATAGTGAAGGTGATCCCTTGCGCTATTACCCTCTGTATGCACCGTCCCCCCCCTGAAACGCACACCGCGCTCTGAGCTGCATCCAATCAGAGCTGCAGCAGTGAGCGCGTCATCCTGTTCTTCCCCAGTGATTTGCTTATTGAATAAAGGTACATTTTTTTGTTCACATTTACCTGTTTATTAAAATTGCTGTCAATGTTCATTAAAATAAGCCCTCCCCTGAAAATAAGCCCTCTGGTGTTTTTCTGTCCAAAAAATATAATAAGACAGTGTCTTATTATCACGGAAACATGGTGTATATATATATATATGCTATTATTAATACCATCTTACATGTAATTGGGAAATAAGATATACAGACACTGAGGCATAGAGATCCACTGGAAAAGTCTAAAGGGGTATGGGAGAAAATATGGGAGAGAGCAGATTGGAGGAGGGGATATGGTGTGGGACTGCTATTTTGGGGTGGTGGTAGGGGAAAAACAGGGAGAAAATTTGCAACTCAAAATCTGGCAGAAACGAATGATGTAAATCAGAAGTTAGTAAAGCATTAAAAAAAAAAGAGAGATTAGCACACAGTCATACAAGAAGGCAATTCCAGGACTGAAAGAAAGTCTCAGGTTTTCTGACTCTAAGTAGAACAATTAGTTCTTCTTACTTCTAAGTCCTTTTCTGAAAGCCCTGGCCAACTGTGGGGAAAATTCAAATAATAAAAAAAAGCTATTGTTATTTTTCATCTTCTCAAATTATCAGGAAACTGACTGACTTCACAGGCAGCCATAATGTCACTACCACATATCCTCAAAGATATCTTCTAAAATTATTCTCATTAAAAAAAATTGATTGCTTTCCATGCTCTAAGTATCTTTAATCATAAATTGACATCAAGAGCAAAAAGGAGCATAAAATAATGTATTCCTCAGCCAAAAGGTGTCATAATAACATCTTATAAATGATTTTATGCTAACAGTTGTTTCAACTGCACTGCCTAGCCATTCGAAGGCAATGGAATGAGGTGCTGAGAGAGAAAATTGATTTTTTTTTTACTCTTTTTGCTAGATAATAATACCCAACATCCATCTTAACTTTCAACATCAAGGCAAGGGACTACAATAAAGCCTGAAGAAAAGGGAGAAAATCAGAATCAATAGTTATGCATTATTCTCTAGCTACATGTGATTCATACTGAATTTTATACTATAGATACAAGACAAAACCAGTAATATCAATTTAGCAATTGTTTTGCAAGACTATCACTTAGGAATTATTAGTGTATACCAGGTTGTTCTACTTCCTTTCTAGGAAAGAAGTGTTCTATTAAAGTGGTACCATTGTGGGATGGGATGAGGCAGGGGAGAAAGGAAATACTAAAGATCATAGCACATTACAAATTAAGGTTCACCTTCAATGTGAGAATGAATTACCTTCATTCTTATCTCTATATTATATTTCTGTATAACTGAACGATGAGACAGCTGACAGTTATAGACAATAAAAACTCGGAGGCTGAATGGGAGAGAGGTCATGTAAAGATAGACTCAGGCATTACATGAGCACTTATTAAGCTCCTTATGCCTGCATAGAGATGAGAGAAAAAGCTCTGGCTGCCTGATAGCACTTATTTAGCTCTTGGTGCCTAAGTAGAGATGAGGTATAGATAAGGCTGTCTGATATTACAGGGTAGTAGATCCTTCACAGCAGTAGGTTGAAGTAATGATCTCTTTCTTTTCTTTGCATATACATAATTCTCACTGACATTACTAGAATTTAAGCATGCAAAGGGAATGAAAAATGTACTTTATTTCCAGTTATGCTTTATCCTTCATAGAATATACTTTTAAAAAATGTAGTTATATAATTTACAGTCATACTTATGGGCATAGCAGCATCAAGAAATATTATGAATGCTTGTGTCAGACATTAGTTTTGCTTTTAAAAAAATCTAGGGCAACTTTTCTCAGTGTGTCTGCATTTTGCATGGAACATAATGCAATGGAAATGATTTAGAGGGATGTTTCAAATTTCTGAACACCAAATTGACTCACGGTAAAAAGAGGGAAAAATGTAACCTACATCATTTTCAATAATATGATTTATAAATTTTCAGAATTATCTTTATAAAACCTCAATTTTGAGAAACTGCAATCTAATACTGTTTTTTTTCTTGACCAATTTCTATTCAATAATTTAGATTCAATACTGGTTTCTTTTTACCTATTTAAAAACCAAAACAACACTTTGCTTTGTACTACTTGAAGATTTTTTTTGTTATTGTTGTGGTGGTGTGAACATGTATTTCATCATATCACTTTACTACCCCTTCACTAAGAAAAGACTTGCTTTGTAGATATCAAAGCAATAATAAGCAGATTTGTAAATGAGAAGTATAGAGAGGACATAACAAAGAGAGGGCAATGGATATGAGGAAAAGGAGACAAGGCATAAATTTTTAAAAGGAGAAGGAGCAGAGTAGTTATATCAGAGGAGAAAGAAACAAAATAAATTGGTGAATATGACTGCTCATGCAGCTTGTATTTTTCAGATCTACTAAATATTTTAATAACAACAACTATCATTGATATAATAGGACTTTAAGATTGGTTAAGGCCTTTATGTATGTGATCTCTTTTGATCCTCAGGAGTATGTTGTGAAGTAGGTGCTATTAATTACTCTGTTTTACTAAGGAGGAAACAAGGCTGAAAGAGGTTAATAGACTTGCCAACCAGTGTCTCAGGATAGATTTGAACTCAGATCTTCCTGTCTGCAGGTCCACTGCTCTAACCACTATTGATAGCAGCTGTTCCAGTGCCTTTTATTTATTTGAGTTATTCCTATCAGCTTAAAAAGAGAATTTCAGCAGTGTCTGTTTCAAATATAATAATTATGCCAGTAAGGACCACTGTTAATGGAGACAGATATGTGTTTTCTCAGGCAACATCTTAAACTCAAATTGTTCACTTTTAGCACAGACAAAATATAGCTGGTAGTTAACAATCAGAAAAGTCTATATATACCTAGAAGCCGAACTGGCCCTCCTTCCATTCCATTTAGTGCTGGGAAATGATTTTGCTTTATGATTAGATGAGAAAAAAATCTTTCCCTCTTAAGATAGAAATGGATTCACCCAAAAGTTTTATAATTTCAATATACACATGTGTATAGGTGACTTTTACATGACAGATATCATAAAGAGGGATTTTCTTTTTTTGGGGGGGGAGGGAGGCGATTGAGGTTAAGTGACTTGCCCAAGATCACACCACTAGTAAGTGTCAAGTATCTGAGGTCAAATTTGAACTCAGATCCTCCTGACTCCAGGGTTGGTGCTTTATTAACTATGTCACCTAGCTGCCCCTAGAGGGATTTTCAAAGATGAGAGGAGTGGGAGGGAGGTGGGAGAACATGTCTCATGGACCTGCAAAAAATTGACAATATTTTCTACATACAATGGCCCACTCTTCTCATTTCTGTTACTTAGAGTATCACTTGGTCTGGAGTAATACATTGTTTTCTTTTTTATTTGGTAAAACTGGACACGAAAATATTTCATTAAGAGAACTATTTAACACATTGCTGAAGCAAAATAATGTCTTGTTTCCTGGTAGAGAGGGACAAAAGATACTTTACTATGACCAGTTCAGTTGCCCAAGCTCCCATTTATATGCACAAGTTAAAGCCTACTAGTTCAATACTTCATTTTGTCCAGGCACACAATTTGGTGGTGGTGCTGGCATATAACTACCCAATTATCACTAATGAGAGGAAGGGCTGGAGGGGAAAAAAATCATGTTAGGTGATAAAGCAAAATACTTGAAAATCTTTTCAATGTCCTGCTCTGAATTTTTTCAAAACAGAGTGACCCTTTTCCAAGGTGAGTATACAATTTTTTATTTTTTTCAATTTTTAGTAATAGTTCTAGAAGGAAAAAAAAACACTTCCCTCCCTTATTTACAGAGGTCTCAGGGGATTATAGTTATGGAAAATTGTATATTCACCTTTATGTGTTGGTTAGTTTATTCTGAACTACATTTTAATCTCTTTTTTTTTAATTCTTTGTTCAAAGACATGGATCTCTGGGAAGGGGAAGAAACAGAGTAGGGATATATTTGCAAAAGAAAATGATAGAAAAACAAGTTATGTCAGACAAAGATCTAGAAACTAAGCAAGTTACCATCAGTTGAGGAATAGCCAAACAAATTATGGTATATGAATGCAATGGAATACTATTGTGCTGTAAGAAATTATTAAAAAGATGACCTCAGAGAAATCTGGAAATATTTGTATTGAGAAGAATAGAACCAGAAGAGCAATTAATACTAGGACATCAAAATTGTACAATGAACAATTGTGAAATGATGAAGTATTCACACCAATAATCAATCATGATTCCTGAAAAAGAGTTAAAGAATTGTACTCAGTTCCAGATCAAGAGGAGATTTGTAGAATAAGACACACTTTTGGACATGGCCAATGCCCAGTGTGGGAAGTTGTTTTACTTGGCTGTGCTTAATTATTTCAAAGCCACCCCCACCCCAACAGCTCCTGCTGGGGAAGGAGAGAGGAGTCAGAGAAAGAACAATAATACTTGATGTTCTAAAAAAGTTAATAAAACAACTTATACTAATAAAAACAAAAAAGAAATAATGCTTCTTTTATCATATACAAAAATTTAACTGATAATGATAATGATGCAAATAATACCCAATTAGCAAGAAATTCTACTTTCTGGACGTCAAGTGAATTTCTCCTCTTGAAGATTAGTAAGGATTCAAATGATTGAGAGATTCACCTTCACTTTTCAGGTTACTATGAGTCCCCTATTCTATCTGGAATGTTATGACCACTCTTCCTGATTATAATGGATATTTGTGCCTAGGAAAAGTCATATTCATTCTGCTTTTATTGACAAAGATGCACCTAACCTGAACTTTGCAAAAAGCCATATTTATGTGGTGTCAGAGCAGTTTTATCTACCATAGTTACCAAATTCTCTCTCTCTCTCTTTCTCTCTCTCTCTCTCTCTCTCTCTCTCTCTCTCTCTCACTCACACACACACACACACACACACACACACACACACACACACACACAATTAAACCACCACCACCCTCCAAAAAACAAATAAACAAAAAACCTAATCATTGGAATTAAGCATACAGGACTCTCTTAAGCTACTTTAATAGACTACTTGGTACTCCATATATTAAGCAAGCTATTCAAGAACAAAAAGAGGCATCAGTATAATGAATAGGAAACCTGATTTCTGAGCTTAATTCTGCCACTATATTGCTCTGTGACCTAGTATAAGTAACATATTAGAAAAAGATTAGTTCTCCATCTCAAATTTCAAAAAGTCCATGGACTTGCATAGGAAAAAAATGTTATTTTTATCAACCTTTAATTGGAATGTAGTATTTCCTTCCATTTTCCAAAACATTATTTTGAGGAGTCCATACATTTCATCTGATTGCTAAATGGATCCATTACACACACACACACACACACAATACACACACAACACACACACATACACATGCATGCACACAAGGTTAAGAATTCTTAAGCCATTTTTTTCTCTTAGACCATTCTTGCCTGTAAATCTCTGATTCTACAAATTACAATTCAGTGTTTTTATTCTCTTCTTCAGTGACAAAGAAAGTTCCCCTCCAATCCTAAGGGAATCTATGAAGCCAACAGATTTTTCCCCACTTTATTGAATATTTTTTTTCAGGAGTTCAAAAAGTTAAATCATATTGTTTCATCTTTGTAATGAGATAGGTATTAAAAAAAGAAAAAGAGTACAACAAACACACCACTAACTTGAGTTCAAGGTTTATAAATTAGGTTGAGTTCCTCATGAAGAATTCAAAGGAGACATGCCTGGGCTGTTTGTTTCTTCAGCTTTTGGCTTCATTTAGATTCCCCACTGTGCACTGTAGGGGTAAATAAGAGCCATAAAATAAGGAAGTGGAAAGAAACCAAAGTATCACATGATCCAGTTTTGAAATGGGGTGGGGGAGGGACTGGAATCCAGGTGGTAAACTATTCTGCCACTCTTCCTACCAGATTGCAAGGATATTATGGGCAACATTAACTCTTAACAGTGATTTTTGATGGGGGGAAAGTCTGTCTATTTGAAAGTTAGTACAGAGAAAGCTCAGCTGTACACTTGGAATTTAAATTTTTGGTTTTCCTCCTAAAAGTGCCATTCTTTTTAACTTCTGTTTTAAATGTTCTCATCTCCCTTATTCCATTTCTGTCTGTTTATCCTTTTTCATGGCCACCTGTTATAGGAACTGTCTGTTACTTTTCATGTACCATGAAAACATCATGAAAACTTTATTTCTTTTTCTTCTTTTATTTCTTAACCATCCCCTGTATCTCTTGTTGAGAGTTAATGCACTAAATAATATTATGGTTATTAACATTACACCCACCACCATCACCTGCAAAGATAGAGACTCAAACTATAATTTCATTGGTATAAAGAAATCTTAGGTGAGTGTTTCACCTAAGAATGATGGCGTCAAACTCAAACTGAATCAAGGGCAATTAACTATACATAAGGATCCCTACAGGTCACATATTATAAAACCACGCATGTTTATGTATTTCTGTTTTATTAATACATAAACACATTAAAATCAAATAGGAATTATATTTAATCTGGTTCAGACTATACTCAAGAGTATTGTGGGCCACATGCAGTATGGGGAGCTCATGTTTGATCCTTTTGTCCTAGAGTATGGAGAAGTTACGAAGGTAAAGTTTGTTAGTAATCTTTGTCCATGATACCAAAGGCAAGTCTTCAACCCAGGACTTCTTGGATTCAAACTCAGCTCTCTATTGTTTTTTTATGCTCTGTGATCTCTTTAGCTATATATATATGTATAATAGGTCAAAAATAGGAGAAATCTGAACTCTAGGTTTTTTTCACTGTTACCAAAATGGTTTTCAAGTTAAGTAGACAAGCATTTGTTTGACATTTAGCATGTGCATTGTGCTAAGGGATGGGAATAAAACTATAAGTAAAATGAAAAAAAAAATACTGTACTTTCCATTAAGCTCTAATGGAGACAGCAAACAGATAAAAGGCAAGCTGGGAAGTGTACAGGTCAAGGAGGGGAGGAGGTATAAGATACCTAGAGCAAGGTGGAAACAGTACTGAGAATTGGGAAAGGAAGGAAAATATGGTTTCTGGACATTTTCCACAAAATTGAGATTCTGTGAAGAACTCAGTGAATGAGAGGAAGGGGCCACAGGGGTACAGGGAATTTCTAGGTGAGGAGGTTTCTGTGGCATGATAGAGAAAATCTGGAGTATAAGAAGCAGAGTCTAGAGACAAATATGAAAGACATTTTCCCAGTAGAAAAGACTTGACTCCAGCGCCATTCCTTTAAAATGGACATTATTATATTTGCCTGCTTCACACTTGAAATTGATATATCTCTAAATAAGTCATGAATATAGTCTTGAACACAATATTATATGTAGAGGAAAGTGTAGATGTCATGTAGACAAAATTTAACCACTTGATCAAATCATAGGATCACAATTTTGAAGGGACCGTAGAGGTCATTAAGTCCATCCTCTTCATTTTATACATTAGGATACCAAGACCATACAAGTAAAATGACTTGCCTAAATTCACACAAGTATTTAAGAGCCAGGATAAAGATTTGAAAACATGTTTTCTGAATTCAGGAGAAGTTCAGTAGGAGGAGGAGGAGGAGGAGGAAGAAAAGAAGCTCAGATTTCTTCCTCATAACAATGCTCTGAGTTAAATAACATGAAAATTATGCCTGTTTTTCAGATGAGAAAACTGACCACATACCATGATAACTGGAGAAGTCATATAGTTCAACATCCTCATTTTACAGATTGAAAAAACAAACAACCAAACAAAAAAATAAGGCTCAGACGAGTGAAGTGATCTTGTCCAAAGTTATGAAGGTGGAATGTAGTTTAGAATCTGTATCTCTAAAATCTAGTTTTAACATTTAATCCCAAGTGTCTATCTCTCTTTTTTTTTAAAAAGGTTTATTGATGTTTAGTTTTTAAATTATAAACATTTTCAAATTACTCTTAACCTGTGAGAACTCTCTTATAAGAAATTGAAACAATTAACCAAAACTACAATCTCACTGGAAAGTGCATAGAGTATCTTTTATCAGTATCTCCCCACATCTCTACTTTAAAGTGTTTAATTTTTTTTAAGTAACAGAAACCTACTTTTTTCTCACTCCTCTTTCCATTGGGGGAAGGAAAAACAGAAAAAAGTAAATTTCTTATAGCAAATATGCATAGTCTAGCAAAACAAATTCCTTCATTGGCTATATTCAAAATTTCTATGTTTCATTTTGCTCCCTGAAAACATTACTTCTCTATCAAGAATTTTATAGGATGCTTTGTCCTTGGTTCTCTGGAATCATGGATTATCATTGCATTGGTCATGATTCTTACAGCTTTCAACATTGATAATCTTCAAAATGTTATTATGTAAAATATTCTCTTTATTCTACTCATTATATTCTTCCTCCATTTATGAAAATCTTCAAAATTGTTCCTTTTAATAAGATCTTTTCCTATATATTTGACCTTTAACTTTACCATCATTTACTAAAATCTGTTGTCACAAGATTTCCAGAGTCAAGGTTGAGGAGTTCTGAAGATCATAAATTTTGGAGCAAGGAAATACTTTAGAAAATATCTTATCTGGTAGGTTTTCAAAGTGTGGTCCATAGAACACTGGGGATTCCTGTAATACTTTCAAGAAGTCCTCAAGGTCATAACTACTTTCATAATAATATTAAGAAATCATTTGCCAAGCATGCCCATAACACTTCTTTAGTGCATCAAGAACCAGATTAAAATGTAATTTTAACAAAATAAGCAAAAATACAATAAAACATGGATGGTATTGCATTTTAAAATGAAGTCAATATGTTGCCCAAAGGGATCCTTATGCATGGATTAGTGACCCTTGGTTCTATTTGAGTTTGAAACCATTCCCCTGAAACACATGCTGACAACTGACAAGTAAGGCTGCTTAGAAGTCTGTTGGGTGAAAATAGGAAGCAAAAGGAAATTTGAAATCAGCTGGGGAAGCTCTATACAGATAGATTTTAAAGTTATTTTATATATACAGTATATCTTATCTGAGTATATGTTTGGGATTAGGGATGAGAAGCATTTAGTAAATTGATCAGTGTGACCAAGAGTCATTCCTTGATTGGTTAGTGGTCAAAAGATATGAACAAGCTGTTGTTCTTCAAAGAAGAACTACAAATTAACAACAACCTTGTGAAATCTTGTTCCAAATCATTAATAACAAGAGATATGTATATTAAAATAACTCTTTGGGTTTATTTCAGAAACAGTAAATTCCACTGGGAGTGTGGGTGGGGGAAATGACAAAAGATAGAAATAATAAATGCTGAAAAGTCTGAGAATTCAAGCACATTCATTAATATGTTGGCCCAACAATCAATCAATCAATAAACATTTATAAAACTCATATGATGTGTCAGGCAATCTGTGCATGGTTTATTCATTCTGTAGAGCAATCAGTAATTATGCATTTAGAAACTTTAAAAATAAAAGTATCCTTTGACCCTGAGAGACTACTGCTTAGTATATACCCAGAAAGTTTAAAGACAGAAAACTAGGTCCCATATACACAAAATATATTCATAGTTATGTATTTTGATGTAGCAAAGAGGTGGAAGGAAAGTGGGTGACTTATTTATTTGGTTAAACAAATTGTGGTACATGAATGTAATGAAATATTACTGTGTTGCAATAATTGATGAATATCATTTAAAATATGGGAAAATAGGAATTGATGCAGGTATAAAGAGGAAAACAATCTACACTATGACTACAACAATGTTAATTAAAGAAACAATAATGACAATAATACTGAATGTTAGATAATTATAATGAATATGCTTGGACCCTGAAGAACAGCTGGGTAAATGTACTTCTCCCCATGGCAAAGGTGGAAAATGAGGGCTGTCAGAATATTGCCTGCACTATCAGGGTTGACTGAAGTATTTATTAATTTTGGTAAACTTTTTCCTCTTCCTTTTAAAAGTACTGATTTTAAGGGATAGCTCCCTGGGTAGAGGAGAGGGGAGAGATTCAGAAATTGATATGAGGCAGAAACAAAAACCATTAAATAATGTAAGATGACCTTTTTAAATGTATAAAAAATAAAATATTAATTGGCTTTAAAGATGACTAAAATGAAGAGAATGCCAAAAAAAACTGGGGTAGTTTTCTGCTACTTCCTCAAATGAGAAAAATATCACAGTACCAGGGATTAAAGAATGACAGATTTTAACTTTTCTTAAAGAGTTCCTTAGCATTTCTGTAGTAGAGTAAATTCTTCCCTAGGGAGTTTCTGACAATAAGAAATCCTAATTAAAAGGATCAGTTTATTTATTTCTTTCTAACTAAGGGAATTATAGTGAAACCTGTGGATACTGGGCATCAGGAAATTAAGAGAATATTAATGGTGGAATTGTCAATTCATGTGACATAATAGACATAAATGACTTTCCAAAGACAAAATTGAGCCCACAGTAACCTAAAAACAAATATGCCTATTGATTTCTTTAAAAAAAACATAGACTCTCAGAGACACATTTTAGTCTGGAGGTCCCCAAACTGAATCTTGTGTATTTATGTCAAACGGTTTTGAGAATATTTGGCAAATAATAATTTTGCAAATAATTCCTCTTGAAATCAATGTATTTTATTTCATAAGTTCAAATGCATGTTAAAACTTGAAAATTATTTCTTTTGATGTTGAATAATGGGTAAGAGATGGGTTTTGTTTGAATGCCAGGAGTATAGAGTCTGAAAAACTTTAGGAACACCTCAAACTTCCCCAACATCTCCCTTTTGTTACTTAAGGATCATAGACTTTCCTAAGTTCATCAGTTTGTGCAGTGATAGAGCCAGGGTGGTAATTCAGGTTTTTTGTCTTCCTGCCAGGGACATGCTTCAGTCAGCTTGTACGAGTTCAGAGGTCTAATTCTTAAGTATTCAGTGTGATCATTTACATCTCAAAAATTGGCAAATGTTATAAATTGAGACTTGATTTATTGTTTTGTTGATTTCTATACTTAAGAAAATGATGGAGAAAATATTGAGAATGGAGGTCAAACTTCAAAGTTTGTCATATGTACATTCACCACCCCCCATCCAGTTCTTAAACATTTACTAGCATACTCCTGCTTTGTGCCCAGTGTTCTTTCTACTATGGTTCCTCAACTTTTAGTGCACTATATTCACTTCACTCCTCAGTTTATTTAAATGTTAAGAGAAGTAGATGAGTATAGGATCATAGATCTCTATTTGGAAAGGACCATCAAGTTCATTTCTCCAATTGCTCCTCATCTTGAAGGTGAGGAAAATAAAGCATAGGGAAGTCATTCAGTTTCAATGTGGGATTTGAGCACAGATCCCATTCTTCTAGAACCAATAATTTTCCCACTGTCCCTCCAAGTATCTGTTTAGCTCTGAAATTGGTGATCCTTCGAATCTATGAAAAGTGATCTTAATGGGTCATTGTAGGTAATGTACTATCCTCTGTAGTACAACATAGGATGGAAATGGTTCCACCTCTGAATATTTTATCTGGGGTACAAAGTCTACAATGCAGATAGCAAGAAAACTTCAGTGAATTAAAATTCATTGCCAAGATACAATTTAATCTTCTTACCTAGTACCAGAGGAAGGCAGAGATTGGGAGAAAGTTTGATGGGCAGCTAACTCTCTAGAAAGCATATCCAAGTCTCTCCCCATCTCCTCTCATTATATTCCTCTCTCACATCTCAATTTCACCTTTTAAGTATCATCATTTCCTATACAATTGGTCCTGTGCTCTCTATCTATGTATACCTGTATACACACACACACACACACACACACACACATATATATATATATATTCATATGCCCATATACCCTCCTATATAGACATTTATGTATGTATACATATATACATAAATTTATATATATATATGCATATATATATAGACATTTATATTCCCTTCAACTATTCTCATACTGAGAAAAGTTTCGTAAGTTACAATTATTCTTTTTCCATTTGGAATGTAAATAGTTCAAATTTGATAAGTTCCCTATGATTTCTTTTCCCTGTTTACCTTCTCATGCTTCTCTTACTTCTTGTATCTGAATGTCAAATTTTCTATTCAACTCTGGTTTTTTCAGCAAGAATGATTGAAAGTCCTGTATTTCATTGAAAGACTATATTTTTCCCTTCAACATGATATTCAGTTTTGCTGGGTAGGTGATTCTTGGTTTTAATCCCAGCTCCTTTGACCTCTGGAATATCATATTCCAAGCCCTTTGATCCCTCAATGTAAAAGCTGCCAGATTCTGTGTTATCCTGATTGTGTTTCCATAATATTCAAATTGTTTCTTCTTGGCCGGTTACAATATTTTCTCCTTGATCTGGGAGCTCCTGAACCTGACTATAATATTCCTGGAGTTTTCTTTTTGGGATATTTTTCAGGAGGTGATTGGTGGATTCTTTCAACCTCTATTTTGCCCTCTGGTTCTAAATCATCCGGGCAATTTTCCTTGAGAATTTCTTGGAAGATGATTTCTAGGTTCTTATTTTGATCATGGCATTCAGGTAGTCCAATAATTTTTAAATTGTGTCTCCTGGATCTATTTTCCAGGTCAGAGGTATTTCCAATGAGATATTTCACATTGCCTTCCATTTTTTCATTCTTTTGGATCTGTTCAATAGTATCTTGATTTCTCATAAAGTCACTAGCTTCCCTTTGCTCCAATCTAATTCTGAAGGAATGATTTAGTTCAATGAGCTTTTGAGATTCTTTTTACATCTGGTGAATTTGGCTTTTAAAGGCATTCTTCTCCTCATTGGCTTTTTGAACCTCTTTTGCCATTTGAGATAGTCTATTTTTTAAGGTGTATTTTCTTCAGTTAGGTTGTTGATTCTCTTTTCATGATTTTCTTGCATTATTCTCATTTCTCTTCCCAAGTTTTCCTCCTCTTATTTGGTTTTCGAAATCCTTCTTAAGCTCCTCTGTGGCCTTTAACCAATTCATATTTTTCTTGGAAGCTTTTGGCGCAGGAGTTCTGACTTCACTGTCTTCCTCCTGTTCTATGTTCTGATCCCTTTTGTCCCCAAAAAAGCAATCCAAAGTTGGATTGCTGTGGTTGCTTTACTTCCCTTATTTGCTCATGTCGCCACTCAATTACTTGACTTTTGAGCTTTTTGCCACATAGAACTCTGCTTACAGGGAGGAGAGCTTTGTCCCAAATTATTGGGATTATCACAGCTGCTGGAGCTATTAGTTGGCTGCCTTCTCTCAAGCCTCCACAGGCTCTGGCAACTGGTCACTCACCCCAGGACCTCCACCCTAGACAGCAATGCAGATCCAAGAAGGTTAAAGCAATAGTGATTATTCCTCAGAATGGTTGCTTAGTCCCCCTACAATCTATAGGCCAGGAGCTGTGAAGCAGCCACACGGTGGTGGCCACCACACCTCAGCCACTTTTCCCTCTGGGGGGTAAAGGCTGGACCATACTCCCAGAGCCCTTGTTCCCATAGTCCACTGACCTTTAGCTTTGTCTTTGGCATTTATGGGTTGATAATTCTGGAAACCACCACAGCTGCTGGTGATCCAGTCTCCTGAAGTCCCTCTAGGCTCGGTTGGGCATGGCCACCCTGGGGCTAAAGCCCAGACTCAACTATAGCTGAGCTCTGCTCCCAGAAATCTGCAATGGATCTTTCCTGCTGATCTGCCAGGCATTCTTCAGTGGGGGGTTTGTTCTCTCTGTCACTTTGTGGTTTCTGTAGCTCTAAAGTTTGTTTAGAGTGATTTTTTATAGGTATTTGAGGTGGTTATGGGGGGGAGCACAGGGAGTCCTCCTGCTTCTATGTTGCCATCTTGGCTCCTCCCCCTCAAATGTGTTTTTTGAGACAGTTCTCTTTCTCTTATTCTCTGGTCATTACTTGGGCTGGGATGTCCTAATGCATCTACCTTTAATTAATTCAACAAAGCTTCTTATCAGTCTAAAGAGATTAATATTATTTCAGGCCATGTGAATCCAATCTTCTAAATTTTAGCTCTACCACTTACCCTGGGACTCTGGACAAGTCTAAATCTACTGAGTGTCAATTTCCTTAATCACAAAATGGTACCAATCACTCTAGAAAGCAATATGGGATTAAATATAAGTTTATTAAACAATACATCAAAGAAAAAGAAATAACCTTATATGTACAAAAATAGTTATAGCAGCTCTTTTGGGAGTGACAAATAAGTAAAAACTAAAGGGTTACCCTTAAATTCAATAATAGTTAAAAATTATGATAGATGAATTAATAGAACGTTATGGTGCTATAAGAAGTGAGGAAAAATACAGTTTCAAAGAGACATGGAAAGTTTTGTATGAAATGACAGATTTAAATAAGCAAACAAGAACTTTGATTAACTGAATGATCAACCATGATACCAGAGGACTTATGAAGAAGAATATTGTCTATCTCATGACAGAAAATGATAGATGAATATATAAAATAAGAAATGAATTTTTAAACATAACCAGTTTGGAAATGTTTCCTTCCTTCCCTTCCTCCCTCTCTTCCTTCTTTCCTTCCTTCCTTCCTTCTTTCCTTTTTCTTCCTTTCTTTTCTTTTTTCCCCCTTTCTTCCTCTTTTCTTTCTCTTCAGTACTAGGAGAAGATAAGAGGGGAAAAAAACAAATACTTGATAAGTGAAAAAAATAATTAAAAATCAAACAATCTAAAAATAAAATGAGAGTAATGCTTCTATTACTTACCTACTTCATAGGGTCACCTTAAGAAAAGAATTTTGCAAATCTTAAAAGCTTGCAATGTCAGCTGTCATTATTATTATTATTACAAACCCCATTTCCTCTCAATGAGTCTAAAGGAAACTCCTGTGAGTGAGTTTAGTTTTATTATTTTTCTTAATTCTAGTATCATGAGACTCTTTCCCATTCCAGATGCTAACATTCAAATTTCTGTTGTTTCCTGTCCTTTAATCCAAAGGAATGAAAGCTATTTCCCATCTTTACTTGTTGGGTCAGTAAGGTCAGATGACTGCAAGTATCCTTTATCATATTTCTATCTAGGAGTTCTTCCTTCCTTCCTCCTTTTCCCCTTTCTCCATCAGATGGGTTCCTCCCTCACTGCATAAAGAAACATGTACATAAGGAAACAATTACCTTGACCTAAGATGGACTACTCACATACATGCACACACACACACACACACACACACACATGAGTTTTTTTTTATAAACAACCATTAACAATTGCTCATAAATGATTTGAGTACTAATTCATTCATCTTTGCTCACCTTAAAGACCTGTAACCATTACATTCAAAATTATTCTAGAAATAGACATCTTGGAGTAATTGAAGTTAATTATCTAGAGTAACTAACTATAAATCTTTATCCTAAGAAATGGTACTTAATAAAATCACATAAGCAAGCTTGATCTGGCAAAGCAAGATTTGAGAGCAATAACCACTTATCTGGATACAACTTCTACAGAAGAAAAAGTTATCAAAGTGTCTCATCCCTTAGGTAAGTACATCATTCTTTAACCAGGACTATTCCCTGAAGTAATTTTCAATCCATTTTGTTACCCTGGGAAATAAATGAGGGCTGTCTGAAGAAAACAATAGAAATGATGTGATTCAATGCCCTAGTTGGGCATTCAATTCAATTAAACAAATGTTCATTTAGCATCTATCAGTGCCAAATTGTACTAAATCACAGGGTTATGAAAATGGAAATAAAATAGCACTCTCAAGTAGCTTACCTTCTACTGGGAGGCAGAACATGGTACAATCAATCAATCAATCAATCAGTCAGTCAAATCAATGAGTATTTATTCAAGGTCTGTTATCTGGAAAGTACTGACTGCAGTAGGATTTAGGAATAAAAACACATAAGGAAAACAATCCTTAGCCTCTATGGGTACACAGATAAGTAAATATAAAGTATATACAAGATTATACAAATTTCAAATAAAAATCCAGGAGCAAATTTTATGCTTTAAAAATCAATTCCCTCAATTACTTATTACTTTTTCATCTCCTATTATTTTTTTATGTTACCTCCAGGGTTCTGCAATAAGCCATGTGTAAATCTTGCAGTGTTGAGAATCAATTAAGCACATGCTATAAATTGCAAGAAAATACCATTTTGGTGGCTTGGGGCGTGCACAGGAAGCTTATGTGAATCTTTTTTTTAATCCCCTGTTGATCATTACACTGTGAAGGAAATTTTCCATTCCTATCTCCTAAACTCCACTATTTTGTAAACAGAGTGCATGTAGCTAACTGTTCTAACTTAAGCCTTACTTTGAAATATGTACAATAAAACACTGAAACAGCTATCTTGGAAGTTGCATAGAATAACTCCATGCTTGGGCTAACTTTGAAATATGTAAGTTGCAGAGGAACTAATGGAGGGGACCATTTTTATCTACCTCCACAGCATCTCTGCTATTGACCTCTATCTTGTCTCTCTTCAGACCTCATCACCTCTTAATTGGACTACTGCAGTGGACTCCTAATTATTTTCCTTTCTCTAAATCTTTCTTTTCTCCAATCATTCACTGTATAATTGCCAATGATTTTCCTTAAGTGTATTTTCCTAAAGAACTTGCCACTCTCCTACTCAATAAAGTTTAGTGGCTCCCTATTGCCTTTATAGTTTATCAAACACAAATTCTCCTACTTGACATTTAAAAAAAAATATATATATATATATAACTCTTACTTTCAAAATCCTTCACGGCCTGGCTCCAACCTACCTTTCCAGCCTGTTTACATATTATATATACCCTCTGGTTCAGTCAAACTGGCCTTCTTACTGTTCTTTACATAAGTTACTTCTATTAGATTCCTATGCAATTCATCCCTATGAATCTGAAATTCACCTTTTCTTTATCTCTGTCTCTAGAAATCTCTTATTCCTGCCAAGACTCAGACAAGCTCCATCTTCTGCAGATGGTCTTTACTGATCTCCCAAGGTCCTAGTAACCACTTCTCCAAACTCACTTTGTTAATTTTAGTAAATAATCTAATTATACTTAAGTGCATGTCATCTACCCTTATAGTGTTGATTTCTTGTTGCATTTTTGACTTTTTAACCCCCAGTGCCTTGCAAGGTGCCTTACATGTAGAAGGAGCTCAATAATGCTTGCTTGATTTATTAAGCATGTCAAGTCCCATTATCATGCTCTGATAAGAACTTGCAAATTTTTCTACACCCTCAGGCTAATTTCAAACAATTTTAATGTGAATAAAATATTCCAAACCCATAGCTCTAGAGTTATTTGTTTTATTATAGAACCTCAGATTTGGAAAAATCCATAAGGCTTCACTAGACTTCTCTACCATATACACACAACATCTACTTAAAGACAACCCCTGAGAAGGAACTAACCACTTCTTTAAGGAGTCCCATTACACTTTGGAACAGTTGGATTTGGTAGGAAATTTGTTTTTGCTCTCTTTTTTAATCACATTGAGTCCAAATCTGCCTTTGAAACTTCTGCCTATTTTTACTAGTCCCTCTAGGGCCAAGCAGAATAAACTCTATTCTAATTCTAACTTACAGATCTTTAAGTATTTCTTTTCTCCAAGATAAACTGGCATGGTCATTAGTCCTTTCATCATTCTGGTTATTCTCTTCTGAAACACTCCAGATTGCCACATTCCAAGGAGAAAATATAGACAACCTGATATTGTAAGGTATGGAAGTATAGAACATCAGAAGAAATAAAAAAGGAAGGATCCTTGAGACCACCCTCAATAAGTATCATTCAACCATTTCTGAATCGCCCTCACTGTATTCCCATCCAGTTCATGTCCCTCCATCTTGTCAATAACATAACATGAGAAATGATATCAAATTCTTCAATGAAATCTGAGAATACTGTGTTTACATCATTCACCTGATCTATTAATTTAACTACTATATGAAAAGAAAGAAATGAAATTAATTTGGCATGGTTTGTTCTGAATGAAACTGATTGATTTTTGTTTGTTTTAGAGATCACTGCTTCCTTAAAAAAGCATCACAATCTATGCTATTATTAATGTTTTAGAATTGTGCGAAGAATTGAAGTCATATTCATTGGCTGTAGCTTCTTCTAGCCATGCCATAACATGACAGTTGGCAAACAATAAACATGTATTAATTTCCTACCATGTGCCACCATGGGGCTAAGTGCTATTTGGATACAAAGAAAGTTATTGGACAATCCCTGCCCTCAAGAAGCTCACAATCTAATGGGGAAAGGGAACATAAAAAAGAAACTGAAAAGGAGAGAGATGGTGTTGCAAGGAGAAGGTTATATTACTTGAAGGTATGATAAAGTCCTGCAGCCAGTGTGGAAATTGATGTAAAGAAGTATAAGTTTCAGGATTGATTTCATCTAACACAATAATGAGATTCTGTAAATCTAGGCCAGTCACAATGTTTTTTTTTTTCTGAAAAAACTATCTGTTATTTATAAAAAATCTTATATCCATAGACTTTAACATTTAAATTAAATTTTCTAACCTTTTAAAATATGTTAAAGACATATTGGTTTTGGAAGCAGTTTGCTTAAAAAATTAAAATATAGGTCTTCCAAAGAGTATAGGTTTGTCATATCAAATGATTAATATGGGGAAAGATGGAAATATACTAGGAAAAACCAATAGAAACCTTAATATGGCTTATGGTTGGGATTGAAAAATCACTATTAAAATTTAATAAGCATAGCCAATGATGCATTTCATTCATTTGGATCTAGGTATCATTTTGAAGTATCTTTTGTGATTCTTATTAATTGTTCTACTATCTGATGAAGATGGTGAGAAGGTAGAGGCTCAGAAACATCAGTTTTGATACATCCTTGAATGAATAATTAGGTTCCATCATTATAAATAACTTTTTCCAAACCTTCAGTATTCCAGTATTGCCTATGACAAGCATCTTTTCTTCATAGCAATGATTAGCAATTGTGTTGCTTTGGGTTTTTTTGTTTTGCTTTTGCTTTTTTTTTTCTGGAAGTCTCACTGTTCTTTCAATTTCAAGATGTCTCCACTGTGCATTGTAAAGGAATCAGTAATAACCATTCTAGTTGCTAGGTTCCTCTGTAGTTCTGTGTTTGCTTTAAGAAGATTAATAACAGTTCATCACTTTTTGATGCTGTTTTTCATTTTCAAATGCACTTTACATTGGATTTCACTGTGACCAATCCTATTTTGTAGTCATAAGTGATCTTTGAAACACTTAACTTCTTTGTAGTTAACAGTGACTGTAGTATATCTAACCATCATCAGGAGAGACTCTTTAAGAGTTACACTTTTGCACATACTTTGGGGTCAAAAGCATTCTTAAAAACACAACATGAGAAACCGAGATAATCTCTAGGGATTATCTCTAGGTTTGGGGAGGTGCTAAACCTATGTGAGGTGGCTGCTTGAAAAGTTTCAGTGACAGCAGTGTATAATCAAAGACATTTGGAGACCTCCATAATAAAAGGACTAGCAGAAGGGAAAGAATTTCATTTCCTATGAGGTTTCATGTCTCAAGGATAAGTCCAATTGACACTCAAACGATTTCTGTTCCCATGAGTGAAACCATGTATAGATGCTATAGGGGGATTGTGTTACTGGATGACAATGTTGAATACCAGGAGAAGGGAAATTGCAAACAGAGGTTGACTATGACCCAGACTGAACATTGTCATTATCTTTTTGATAGTTTCCAAAAACAGAGAGCCAGAGGGTCAGAAGATTATTTCCCATGAAACCTTGGTCTTCAATTTCATAAAAAATGCTAATAGATAACTCTGGCACAAGTAAAGTAATCAAGTAGTCATACTTGAGCCAGCTTTTCTGTCCCCCTGATACAGCCTTAAGTTATAAGTAGTTTAAACCAAGGAAAGAATGAAGATAGTTGTAGTCCTACAAGAGAACAAAAAGTTTAGCATTAGAATTTATCAGTGTTTCTGTAGTGATTATGTCTGTGTATCAAAACTCCAGACAGTGATTTTTATCTCTAGCTTAGGTTCAAGACAAGGAAATTCTGGGAAATTCAACCTCATGCTCTCTGGCCAAATGGTTGTTCTTCCATTTTTATTGTTATAGGAATGTTAGCATTTGTTTAGCCAAACCATCATGATTTGCATTTTAAATTTTCCATGCAGATCAGGCTAAAAGAAATATCAATGGAAACAGGTGAACTTTTATTTTTAAATTGAAGTATGTGAATAGAACACTAGTAATTCTTCAAAAAATTATAAAAAAAATAAAAGATATTTCTAAAGTTTGCATATGATAACTGTTTCTGGACTACATTTTAAAATGTATGCATATATTCATTTTTATTTCATTACCTCATTTTTTATAGAATCTCACAAGAAGCACTAATATTAGCATGAAATTTTATGACTTCATTGTTAATGTTAATCATCAAATAGTGACCAAGTATCAGGAATTTCGGTCCAATAAAAAAAAAACATTTATTAAGTGCCTACTATGTGTCAGTCATTGTGTTAAGCACTGGGGTACAATTAATATAAAGAAAGCCAGTTCTTGCCCACAAGGAGCTTACAATCTAATTAATTCAATTCAATAAACATTTTTTAAAGCTCCTACTATGTGTCATGGTATGTATTAAGCACTGGGAATATAAGAAAATTAAACCATCCTCACCTTCCTTCCAAAAATTAAATCATCCTCACCTTCCTTACTACAAATTATATTCAATTTGGGGAAATATAACAGATATACAATGAGTATATGCAAAGAAATAAAGCATATTTTAGGAGGGAAATAATGCCAACAAGTAGGAAGAGTCAGAAAAGACATTGTTTAAGAGAAAACACCTGAAATGTGCCTTGAAGGTAGGTCAAAATTCTTGAAGGCAAAGGTGAGAAAGTGATAAGAAGATGGTACTTTCTCAATATAAAGGACTATGTGCAAAGGAAAAGAGGTAGGAGATTGAATTTGAAGAAAACTACAATAATTGACAATAAGTTACATCTGACTTTTGGAATTTTAGGTGGAATTTCAAGTTTAAAAAAATCACAAGTAAATTAGCTCTATGGTATCTCAAAAGTCTTAGCACAGTTTTAAGCTATTGAAACTTAAGTATGTTCTTATTCCAAAATGCACACATATGCATATACATATTTATATGTATGTATATATATATACACACGCACAGACATAGGTATATATGTGGTATGTATTATGTATTTATTTATTTATTTTAAGCAATCAGGGTTAAGTAACTTGCTCAAGGTTACATGGCCAGTTATTTCTGGGTGTGGTGCTGAGTATCTGAGCCCAGATTTGATCCAGGTCATCCCGACACTGGAGCCGGTGCTCTTACTCGCTGAGCCACCTGGCCACCCCTAAGCAATTGGGGTTAAGTAACTTGCTCAAGGTTACACGGCCAGGTGTTTCTGGGTAGGTGCTAAGTGTCTGAGCCCGGGATTTGATCTCCAGGTCTTCTCAACACTGGAGCCGGTGTTCTCACTCTCTGTGCTACCTGGCCACCCCTATATCATGTATTTATAAGATATGTTAGACATAAGACTAATAATATATAAGTTGAATATTCATATGTGTATGTCATAATGTATATATATGTGACTTTAGGGACTATATATGCCTATATGTATACATATTTACACATGCATCACCATTTTGAAAGTATAAGTAATGAAAGTTGGATTAAGTGCTTTAAATTTTGAAGAATTCTTCACAAATATAATCTTGTTTGTGACCTCAAAACATCCCTTTCAGTAATCTATGTTATACACATTTTGCAGGTAAGAAAACTGAGATTTTGTGAGTTTAAGTGACTGAACTATAGTTAAGCAGCTATCTCTCATCAGAAGGAAAAATCAAGCACAGAATTTCCAGACTCCAAGTCCAGCCTTCTGCAATTGTAACTTCCATAAAGGAATGAAATATATATCTGTGTGTGTGTTTGTGTATAAATAAGACTAGCTATAAGTAGTAAAAATTATAAAAAGCAAAAAAAAATGAAGCCAGGAAACATCATTTCGAGGGTGGGACAGGATGGCTTGTGAGGGCAGAATTGATGAATGTGTTTTTGTGACAAGGTGAAAAACAAAACTCCTTTGAATGATGAGATTTTTTTCCCCATTTCTGTAACCTCTCCAAATATATATGGGTGTGGATAGCATATTTGCTCATGGCATCTTTTTAGCTATTCCTTAGAAGTAATGAATATGAATGGGAAATTTCCAGTCTCTAGTAATTTATTTAATATAAACTATGATGAAAGTTCCTAAATAAATACCTTAGTTTATGGCAGAGATCATGAAAAAGACCTGCCTTCATTCTTGTCCTTGCCTAATCCCTACCTCAATGGATGGTATATATGGAAAGAAAGAGAGATTCATATTGCAATCATTATTTTATTGCCATGCATTTAACTCATTATGAGGTCATATTGGACATGTACTTTGATGAGAGGAATATCGAATATTATAGTCATGTGAAATCTCACTTCAACAAAAAAGTTCAATGAAAAAAATTTTTAAACAGCTTGAAAAAACAAGGCACTATGTTAGGTTCTGTGTATAGCTGAGGATACAGAGGCAAGAAGGAAATAGAGTCTGCCCTCAAGGAATTTTACTTCTGCTGGAGATCATGGGTAGTTAGGATATATACTGTTAAGAGATGATTACAGTTTAAGGCAGGAAATGATGGTGGGAAAGGAGATGCAAACTTTCTAATATAATTTGAGAAAGAAAAGGGCACTTACAGCTCCTATAAGTAGATCAGGAAAGGACTTATGGAGAAGTTGGTAAATGAGCTGAGTCCTAAAAGTATACAAATTTTGAAAGGTAAAGATGTGGAGGATATATGCAAGCATGGGGCATGACATGTGCAGATGCATAGTAGCAGCTAATGGTACATCAAATTCAGAAAATAGCTAGTTATCACCTTGGGTAAAATTTGCAGTGTCTGAAAGGGAGTAATAAATGAATCTACAAAGAAGATTTGGAGCAAGAACGAGGATGGTCATTGCTACTAGGCTAAGAATTTTTTATTTTATCCTTTGGAAAATAGAAAACCCTTGAAGATTACTGAACAGGAGAATGACATAGACCTTTACCTTAAAAGGAATATTATGAAAGCCCTGTAAAAGATTGATTGGAGAGGAGAGGCTATAGGCTGGGGCACTTCTTAACACAACATTAGCTAAGTCAAGAAATAATGAGGTCCAGAATGAGAGCGTTGAGTATGTGAATGAAGGGAAAGGGATAACTATAAGAGTTTGGGGAAATAGAATAAGCAGGTCTGCCATTGATTGGATATGAGGCATAAGAGGAATCACAGAAAAGTACAATCTCTTCTACAATGTTCCTTACAAGAAAGGCTTTTGAAATCAGTCACAGTTGTTATATGCTTTAAAATATACATAAGACCAACAAATGACCGTTTTTGAAACTTTCATTGTTTATGTGTCAACATTCATCCTTATTGCCACCAAACAGTTTTCCTTTAATAGGAAGATTATGGTCCTGCAATAAGGAGGGCTTAACAAAGTGATCCTATAATGTATTTTGAAGAGTCAACACTAAAACTTAATGCTATAACTAGCCAAAACTTTCCATTTCATGAAGAGGTTTCCAGTGGGTGATTCAAAGTGGGAGGGAGAAAGACATCAGGAAGTTCAGCATCTAAACGATTGCTTTGGAATTTATTTGTGTTGTTCCTGTGTTCTGATCTCTCTTTACATGAGGCAATTCAGGGCTCCAGATTTCCCGACCCCTACCTCTTTACTCTCCAGTAGGGGAGCTGACTCACACACTCCCCAGTGCCAGATTTTCAAACACTGTCTGTTTTCTTTCCCACGAGTCCGGTAACTACTGTCTTGTTGACTCATATGCCCTCCAGACAGCAAAGGACTTCAGGGCTCACAAAGTCTCCTCCTTTCCCTGTAGGGAAGGTACATTATCCTTTTCTCAAGTAAGTTATTTCTGATCTTTGGGTATATGGAAATTGTTAAGCCTGTGTAGCAACTCAGAGGACACATACACATACATACAGGCACACACACAGATACATGCATATAAGGACACACACATATGCAACATCAAAAGGTTTCTTTTCACTCAGGCTCTTAGTTTCTTAAATTTCAGTTTACTAATGCTGTCAAATAGAGATAAGCATATGTTTGTCAAGATTACTTCCTGAGAAGACCACATTTTGAGCTCACTAAATGAATGGTGCTTTTGAAAGAAATTAAAGTAAAGGTCTTTGTTTCTCTCTACCACCACTCCTCCCTCCTTCCCCCCAAAGTGGTTTGGATAAGTAAAGCAGCTAATAAAACTGCTTTAGCCAGATTCATATGTGTAACATTTTTCCTTATGTAGTTCATTTGATAAGCCTACTTCTGTATTATACTTCCTCCTGTTGTCCAGATTTCTTATTATCTCTAAATAATGCTAAAGCCTCCTAACAAATATGAAATTTAATGAGAAACAAAACTTCCTCAAAAGTCCTGGGACTCTTTATACAAGAGTAACTACTGTATGACTGTAGTCTATTTCAAATGTTCTCCAAGCATTAAAGTTGTTGATATGTAAGGCATCGGTTAACAAGTACTGGGAACCTAGAACTGGTTTAGATGATAATTGGAGGAATGCCGAATAAGAGTGAAATGAACCTTTGGCTTTCAAACAAATTAAAAGTCAGCTATCTAGTGAAATGAGCAGCTAAGGGGCATAACTGGGCCTGAAGTCAGGGAGAAAAAGGAAGAGAGAAAGAAAGAAAGAAAGAAAGAAAGAAAGAAAGAAAGAAAGAAAGA
>NW_027185809.1:46963603-46973218 GCF_028583685.1 Petaurus breviceps papuanus
AAGAAAGAAAGAAAGAAAGAAAGAAAGAAAGAAAGAAAGAAAGAAAGCTTAGGTGACTTGAAGTACATACTGCAGAGAAGAGACAAATATGTGAGGTCATAAGAGTTGGGAAAGGCAAGGTTTCCTGAAGGAAGTGGGACTTCAATTGAATTTTGAAAGATGAACAGCAGGATTTAGCAAAACAGAGACAGTGAGATATCTAACGTCCAGAATAAATAGTTGAAAACAGCATTGTCACTTGTACCACAGTGATAGAATCTCAAAGTTAGGAGTAAACTTAGATATCAATCAGTTCAATGTCTCTGATGCAGAAAACCCCTTTTTGACATCAGGGATTACAATCCAGCTTCTGTGTGAATGTTTCTAGGGATGGGGAAAGAAATTGCTGGGCTACTTCATAAATAGCCCATTCATTCTTTTTGTTTTCTTTCTCAAAGGGTTCTAATCTTTAGCTCTTGTATTGAATTAACCTCTATTTCTTTGCTGCTGAGTGATACAGCTTAACTTCTGTCAGACTCAGTTTCCTCATCTATAAAATGGATATAATAATAGACTCCACTTCCCAGCTTTGTTGGGAGAATCAAATAAGAAAATATTTCTAAATTGTATTGAAATCTCTATAAATGCTAAATATTGTTATTATTATTGTTAATAATAATAAATTTGTGCCAATTCTACCTATTTTCATCTTTTAAAGCAGCAGAGAATATACACTTCTTCATTTACATATCATCCTGTCAGATATTTAACAATTTTACAACATATTATACCTGAATCTATTGTCTTCCAGACAAAACATCTTCATTCACATATTTATGAACAGGAATGAAGGGTAGGATATACTCTGTAATGAAAGCAATAAAAAAGAAAAGAAAGTTATCAATAAAAATGCTTTGAAATAAAAATAAATGAGTAATACATGAAACATCTCCTGGAGGCTTATTTATTTCTTATATAAAAATATTTTTCAGATATCTCATCATCTCAGTTGTCCTCCTCTGTATTCTAGTGAAATGATGTCATAAAACTACATATTATATCAATGAAATATTTACACAATGAAATCAGTTTTTTTTTAAATATTGCTGTGATCTTGAAACTGATTTATTGCTGATGCAACCAAAACTCTCAGTCTTTTATCATATTCTATTTGTAGTTTCCATGGGAGAAAGTTGTGGAAGAGGAACTAGGGGAAGAGAAAAGGACTTTAGCAGAAAAAGAAGAAAAAAAAACATATGGGTAACTTGGATGAGTTTGGACAAGTAGACCAGAAGTTGAATTTGAAGAGGAGCAATTTGGTGAAAATTGTAGAAAATTTGAAGGAGAACAATCTCCAGGCCAACATACTAGTCTAGATTTTAATTCTTGGTTGAAAGAGTAGTAGGACTAAGGGTCATGACAAAGGACATATTAAAGAGGATTAAGGGGAATCAAGAAAGATTAATTTATGAGATAGGACTAGGAAGGATAAGGAGAAAGTAGTTGACAAGACAAAGCGAACTAAGTAAGAAAAGAAGAGTAGAACAATTAGAGAGCAAAACAAAGTAAGAGAGTGGCCATGGTGAGTGGGGAAAACTGGGGAAATAGGAGGCTGGCCCAAGGATGAAGGGGAATTGAATGTGGCTGGGCAGTAACTAAAGCTAAGATAAGGAAGCTAGGTAGAGTTGTCAAGTTATTAAGAGATGGTAACAGTGAAAAAATTTTTACCATTTGCTTAGGACCGAGGAGTTAAAAAGACGCAAAAAGTTTAAGAAAAGAAGAAAAAGATTAAACTATTGAAAATCTTGACTATTTTAGGGAGTATGGAAGATTATTCAGTGAGTTACATTGTGTTTGGTGTTTGTATTTCAGTCACAGTCAAAAAATTGCTACCTATGTTCTAAGTGTTCTAAGTTCTATCTTTCCTCCTAGAGGTGAAGGGACTTGCAGAAAAACTTTCTACACCTTCTAAGTGGTCTTTTTTGTCTCAAGTCTCTGCACTCCAGTTTGTCTTACAATACTATGACAAAGTAATTTTCCTTGAGCATAGTTCTGACCAGATGACTTCCCTACTCAATCAACCCCAATGGCCTCCTATTACTTCTAGACTCAAATATAAACTCTTTATTTATCATTGTGTCTATACAACTTGGATTTATCCTATCTTTCCTGGCTTATTGTGTACTGCTTGGCTTCCCATATGCTGTGATCCAGCCAAACAGACTTTCTCTCCATTCCTTATGCATATCACTCCATCTCTTATCTCCATGCTTTTGCCAGAGAACAAAATAAGGAATACTAAGGAATCAGTTAAGTATGTAGGATGAAATACCTGAAATGCATCCCCTGTTTACCTCTGAATCATAGACACCTCCTCTTCCTTTAAGATGTAGCTCAAATACCATTTTTGGCATAAAACTTTTCCTGGAGGGGGTGGGGGTGGGGCAGAGTCAAGAGTGGTGCAGTAGAAGCAGGACTTCTGCTGGGTTCCAGCTCCCACCACCTCCAATTCATGTAAAAGGTGACTCTGAACAAACTTTGGAGCTACAGAACCCACAAAATGACACAGAGAAGCTAACTTCCCACTGAGGGCAGCCCAGCAGGCTGGCAGGAATTGGCCAGCGCAGCACTCTGGGAGCTGACCCAGGCCCTATGAGAGCCAGAGGTTTTAGCCCCAGGGAGGGCCTGACCAGCTGCTGGCTGGAGGGACTTCAGATAACCAGCAGCTGTGACAGTTTCCATAATTATCAACCTATAGATGCTAAGGACAAAGTGAGAGGTCAGTGTAGTGTGGACTTTGGGATCCGGTAGTTTTGGAGTGCATGGGCCTTTATCCCCTGGAGAGAGAAGCCATTGAGGAATTGCGGCTGTGCAGCCACTGCTGCATAGTAGCTTCAGCTCCTGGCCTGCAGACTGTAGGGGAACCAAGAGACCAGTCTGAGGGGTAATAGCTCTTGCATTAAGCTGCTTGGATCTAGATTGCAGTCTAGGATGGAGGTCCTGGCATGCGTGATCAGCTTGCCAGAGCATGTGGAGGTTTCAGAGAGGACACCCAACTAATACCTTCAGCAGCTGAGAAAACCCCAGTGTTTTATATGAAGCTTCCCTGTCTGGTAGCAGAGTCCAACTGTGGCAAAAAGCCCAAAAGTCAAGTAATCGATTAGCAACATGAGTAAACGGGGGAAGTAAAGCAAACAGAAGAATCTCACATTAGATTCCTATTTTGGAGACAAAAAGGATCAAAGTATGGAATAGGAGGAAGACAGTGAAGTCAGAACTTCTGCACCAAAAGCTTCCAAGAAAAATCTAAGCTGGTTACAGGCTATAGAGGAGTTTAAAAAGGATTTTGAAAACCAAATAAGAAAAGTGGAGGAAAAATTGGTAAGAGAAATGAGAACGATGCAAGGAAATTATGAAATGAGAATTAACAACCTAACTGAAGAAAATAACACCCTAAAAATAGACTAACTCAAATGGCAAAAGAGGATCAAAAAGGCAATGGGGAGAAGAATGCCTTAAAAAGCCACATTTGCCAGAAGGAAAAAGAATCTCAAAAGCTCACTGAAAAGAATCATTCCTTCAGAATTAGATTGGAGCAAATGGAAGCTAGTGACTTTATGAGAAATCAAGATACTATTAAACACATACAAACAAACGAAAAAATAGAAGGCAAAGTGAAATATCTCATTGGGAAAACGTGGAAAATAGATCCAGGAGAGATAATTTAAAAATTATTGGACTACATGAAAGCCATAATCAAAAAAAAAGAACCTAGAGGGGGTGACCAGATAGCACAGTGAGTAAGAGCACCGGCTCCAGTGTTGGGATGACCTGGGGATCAAATCTGGGCTCAGACACTTAGCACCACACCCAGAAAGACCTGGCCATGTAACCTTGAGCAAGTTACTTAACCCCAATTGCTTAGGGGTGGCCAGGTAGCTCAGTGAGTAAGAGCACCAGCTCCAGTGTTGGGATGACCTGGGGATCAAATCTGGGCTCAGACACTTAGCACCATACCCAGAAATAACTAGCCATGTAACCTTGAGCAAGTTACTTAACAATGATTGCTTTAAAAAAAAAAAAGAACCTAGAAATCATCCTTCAAGAAATTCTCAAGGAAAATTGCCCTGATGACTTAGAACCAGAGGGCAAAATAGAGGTTGAAAGAATCCACCTATCACCAGCTGAAAAATATCCCAAAAAGAAAACTCCTAGGAATATTATAGCCAGGTTCCGGAATTCCCAGATCAAGGAGAAAATATTACAAGCAGCCAGGAAGAAACAATTTGAATATTGTGGAAACACAATCAAGATAATACAGAATCTGGCAGCTTCTACACTGAGGGACTGAAGGGCTTGGAATATGATATTCCAGAGGTCAAAGGAGCTGGGATTAAAACCAAGAGTCACCTACCCAGCAAAACTGAGTATCATGTTTCAGAGGAAAATATGGTCATTCAGTGGAATAGAGGACTTTCAAGCATTCTTGATGAAAAAACCAGAATTGAATAGAAGATTTAGAAGATTTGACATTCAGAAACGAGAAGCAAGAGAAGCATGAGAAGGTGGGAAAGAAATCATAAGGAATTTATCAAAGTTGAACTATTTACATTCCTACATGGAAAAATGATGATTGTAACTTATGATACTTTTTCTCAGTATGAGAATAATTGAGGGGAATAGAAATGTGTGTGTATACACACACACATATACTATTATCAATACTAGTTTACATGTAATTGGGAAATAAGATATACAGGCACTGGGGCATAGAGATCCACTGTGCCCTACTGGAAAGTTGGAGGGGATATGGGAGAAGATATGGGAGGGAGTAGATTAGAGGAGGGGATATTAGTGGGATTGCTATTTTGGGAAGGTGGGTAGGGGAAAAATTGGAAGAAAATTTGTAATTCAAAATTTAGCAGAAATGAACGATGTAAACTAGAAGTTAATAAAGCATTTGATTTAAAAAAAAATTTCATAAAGAAGTGTGGCTAGGCGGACGCAGTGAATAGAGCACCGGCCCTGGAGTCAGGAGGACCTGAGTTCAAATCCAGCCTCAGACACTTAACACAAAAACTAGCTGTGTGACCTTGGGCAAGTCACTTAATCCCAATTGCCTTCCAAAAAACCCCTTTCCTGATCTTCAACACCTCCTCCACCCCAACTACTAGAACCTTTTCTTTCATACTACCTTACATTTACCTACTTTGTATATATTTGCAATTATTATCTTTATTTGGTGCTCTACATATTTTCACATATACGTGTCTCAACCATTAAAATGATTACTCATGGTGAATACGGATTCTACTTATTTTTTTGTACTTGAATCTCCAGTATCTATAATTAGTGCTCGGTATATAAATGTTATTAAGTCTTTTCAGTTAAGTCTGACTCTTCCTAACCCCATTTGGGCTTTTGTTGGCAAAGATACTAGAGTAATTTGCCATTTCCTTCTCCAGCTCATTTTTATGAATGAAGAAGCTGAAGCAAACAGAGTTAAGAGACTTGGCCAGAGTGACACAGCTAGTAAGTGTCTGAGGCCAGATTTGAATTCAGGAAGATGAGTCCTCTTGACTTCAGGCCCAGTATTCAATGCACTGTGACTCCTAGCTGCCAACTGATGCATAGTAGGTATTTAATACATATTTGAATGATTGTTGATAGTACAACTTATGGTCTCAAATGTCTATATACAAATGCCCAAAGTTTGGGCAGTGAAAAAAGGAACTAAAGATACTAATGCAATCAAGTAAATTTGACCTCATATGCATCATCAAGATTTTACAGAGTGAAGCCCATGACTATATCATATCTCTGTATGGGTATACATTATTCAAAAGAAATAGTAAGGTAAAAGGGAAGTTGGAAAGCATAGTTTAGTGTACTTAGAAGGAAAGGAAGGTGAGGAATCAGAGTGAGAAAGGAAGGTGTGGACTTTGAGTATTTAGGTGAAAGTTAATGAAGTGTTCCTGACTCTCCATGTGGTCCCTTGTCTCCAACTGCCTATTCCTATTGCATATCTCATACTGGATATCCCATATATATGTTCAGCTCAACTGGGCTATTTGCATTATCTTTCACCCAAAACTATCCTATTCCTAAACTTTTATTATTGCCAACCATAACATCATCTATTCAGTCACTCATCCTTGTCTCCTCACTCTTACTCCCCATATCCAATCAGTTGGCAAATCTTTTCAATTGAACCTTGATACTATCTGTCATACGTGATATTTCTCTCCTCTGACAATGCCATCATCCTCGTACAGGTCCTCAGTACCTCATTGCTGGGTTATTACAATACCCTACTGCTTATTCTCCCTACCTTAAGTACTTCATTGTCTAATTCATCCTCCACTAACCTGTCAAACTGATCTCAAAACCATCCAGTAAATTCTGAGGTCTCTCTGTTATCTTGAGAATAAAATATAAAATTCTCTGAATGACTTTTAAAGTCCTCCGTAACTTGTTCCCTCACCTTTCTCATTTTCTTACACCTTACTCTGCTCCACATACTCTGTGTTCTAGTAACACTGGCCTCCTTGGACAACATAATTCATCCCTGATTCAGTATTTTCATCAACTGTTCCCCATGTTTTGAATAGTCTCCCTTCTCATCTCTACCACTTCTCTAAGTCCCAGCTAAAGTCCCACCTTTTCAAGAAACCTTTCACAGTTCTCCTTAATCTTAATGCCTTCCTTCTGAAATTACCTTCAATTTATTTTGTATATATTTAATTTGTACACAGTTTTGTTTTATTCTTTTTTTTTAATGCTCTCTCCCTCTTTGGATTGTGAGCTCCTTGAGATCAGGGATTATATTTTTGCCTTTCTTTGTAACCCTAGAGCTTACCGTCATGCCTGGCACAGAGTAGGCACTTAATAATTGGTAGCTGACTGAATGGAGGGAAAAATTCAATGTTCCCCCAACCCCACCCCACCATTGAAGTATACTATAGACCTCCTTCAGAAAGAGAAAATAGATGAAGAATTTGGGAAACATCATTAGCCTGATTCAGAGACATATAGCAATGAGCAATTTCAATTATCTCTAACCTCATGAAGTTTGGAGTCTTCTGGAGTTCTCTCTCTCTCTCTCTCTCTCTCTCTCTCTCTCTCTCTCTCTCTCTCTCTCTCGCTCTCGCTCTCGCTCTCTCTCTCTGTCGCTCTCTCTGTTGCTCTCTGTCTCTCCAATTTCAATCTTGAAGAAACAACAAATGGAAATTATATTCTATATTCTACTTTTTACTAACTGGAAAGACTAAGTTTTGGGGGTAAAATGACAGGAATCTTGGGAAAAGAGAAAAAACAAAAACTTCGTAACAACTAGAATTGTACAAAATGAAATGGATTTACTTGAAGGGTGATGGTTTGACATTCTTTGGAACTATTTAAATAAAAGCTGGATAACTACTTGATGGGTATTTTACAGTGTATATTTCTTTAGTGTATGAGTTAGATTAGATGGCCTCAAGTGTCTTCAGATTCTTAAGCTCTATGATTTTATCAAAAATAGAGATCTCCTTTTAATAAAAATAAGGGTAGGGGAAAAGAAAGGAATAGCATTTATATACTGCCTACTATATTCCAGGCACTGTACTAAATGCTTTACACATTATTATCCCCACAACCCTGTGAGGTAGGTGCTGTCATTATTCCCATTTTATAATTGAGGAAACTGCAGCAAGCAGGTTAACTGACTTGACTAGCTAGTAAGTGTCCAAATCCAAATTCTGCTATGCTACTTTTTGCTTTCATGATCTCAGCCATTATTTAGGAACCAGAATTTTTTTTACTAACACTTAGGTTTTATGTACATAATAGACTCCAAACTTCATGAGGCCAGATATCTTGACTTTTCTAAACTTTGCATCTCCATCAGGCACTAACACAGTGTTGTGAACTACTGCTTCATCTCTTTCTTCCTCTTCATTTTTGCCTCTTAGAATCCCTAGTTTTCTTTACAGTTCTGTTTACTAATACTAAGCTATGGATGTAGAAATTGATATTTCTCTCTTATGCTTAATAACTAGTTAGTATATTAGGACCAAGGTTTTTGCACTTTTCTATTTCTTCATCCAAAAACCAACCAGTGTGGAAAATTTCTCTTAGAGATTTACCCAGGTCAAGATCTAAACAGACAATAAAAGAAATTCTAAGTGTGAGCTTATGCATGCATTCCTGCTTACTGTGTTTGTTCAGAAAGACCTGAGGAAAGAATTCTCCCTATTATCAAGACAGGTGATATAGAAATCGATGTCTCTTTGATCAAGATTTGAGTGACTAAAGTTACATACCCTAAGACCTTCATTTTAATATTGCCCACACCTGTCTTTGTGTCAACCAATCTGAGTTGCTTCCCAATGCTCAGAAGCACCTTCTCTTTGAAGGGCATGTAAACTGTGACCCCACCATCTTTGGTCTAAGAGAAACGGCCGAATAACCATCTTTTTATTAATAACCCACTGGCCTTATTTAAAAAAATGATTAAATTATTCAGAAACTATGTCTATTGAAACTTTTTAAACATCACATGGGACCCTTTCTAATTTCCTTAGTTGTCAGTGCTGTCTTCATCTTCAAATTACCATTGTATATATCTACCTGATGAAAAGTCACATAACACCTACAGAATGTTAACTCCAGGAGAACTGGGATTCTCTCCCTCTTTTTTCCCCCTTGGTATCATCTATTCCTAGTACATAGTAAGCACTTAATACATGCTTGATGAATTGAATTGTACACAGTAGGTACCTAATGAATGTTTGCTGAATTTAATTGAACTGTGCAGAATGTTTATTTTGCAATTTCACTCACTCCTTTTGCTTCAACTATCACATATATAGAAAACTCACAAAACTTAATCATGAGTCCCAAATTGTCTGTAAAGCTCTAATCTTATTTCTTTTTTTTATATGTGTGTATATATATATATATATATATATATATATTTGAATATTTGATTTTAAAACTTTGAACTCCAGATTCATTCCCCTCCTCCCCTGCCACCCACCCTCACTGGGAAGACAAGCAGTTAAGTATAGGTTGTACATGTGTGGCTAATGCAAAACAATAACATAGTAGATATATTGTAAAAGACTAACTATACTTCCCCCCTCCCATCCCACCTCCCACCTGCTCTACTCTCCACCCTGATCCCATCCCCTTCCAAAAGTGGGTGCCTCCACCCTCCCTCCCATCCCCTTCCCCCCTACTCTACTGGAGGGTGAGATAACCTATTCAGTGTGTACTTCATTCCCTCCCCAAGCCAAACTCAATGGGAATAAGGTTGGCCCATTCCCCCTTGCCCTCCCATTCCTCCCCTCCACTGCAACCATTTTCCCTTGCCTCTTCTATATGAGATAGTTTACCCCATTCTGTCTCTCCCCATCTCCTCTTACTATATTCCTCTCTCAGCTCTTAATTTCACCTTTTAAGTATCATCCCTTCCTGTTAAATTGGTCCTGTGCCCTCTATCTACGTATACCTGTTAACATATATACACACATTCACATATGTATTCATATGCCCATAAACCCTCATATACAGACATATATGTGTGTGTATATATATATATATATATATATATATATATATATATATATATATATATATATATATTCCCTTCAA
>NW_027185809.1:46973318-47025124 GCF_028583685.1 Petaurus breviceps papuanus
TATCTGAATGTCAAATTTTCTGTTCAACTCTAGTTTTTTCAGCAAGAATGCTTGAAAGTCCTCTATTCCACTGAATGGCAATATTTTCCCCTGAAACATGGTACCCAGTTTTGCTGGGTAGGTGACTCTTGGTTTTAATCCCAGCTCCTTTGACGTCCAGAACATCATATTCCAAGCCCTTCAATCCCTCAGTGTAGAAGCTGCCAGATCCTGGGTTATCCTGATTGTGTTTCCACAATATGCAAATTGTTTCTTCCTGGCTGCTTGTAATATTCTCTCCTTAATCTGGGAATTCCAGATCCTGGCTATAATATTCCTAGGAGTTTTCTTTTGGGGATCTTTTTCAGGAGGTGATCAGTGGATTCTTTCGACCTCTATTTTTCCCTCTGGTTCTAAAACATCAGGGCAGTTTTCTTTGAGAATTTCCTGGAGGATGATTTCTAGGTTCTTACTTTGATCATGGCTTTCAGGTAGTCCAATAATTTTTAAATTATCTCTCCTGGATCTATTTTCCAGGTCAGTGGTTTTTCCCATGAGATATTTCACATTGCCTTCTATTATTTCATTTGTTTGGATCTGTTTACCAGCATCTTGATTTCTCATAAAGTCATTAGCTTCTATTTTCTCCAGTCTAATTCTGAAGCAATGATTCTCCTCAGTGAGCTTTTGAGATTCTTTTTCCATCTGAAAAATTCGACTTTTTAAGGCATTCTTCTCCTCATTGCCTTTTTGAGCCTGTTTTGCCATTTGAGTCAGTCTGTTTTTTTAAAGTGTTATTTTCCCCAGTCAGGCTGTTGACTCTCATTTCATAATTTTCTTACATTGTTCTCATTTCTCTTCCCGATTTTTCCTTATCTTCTCTTATCTGTTTCTTAAGGTCCTCTATGGCCTGTAGTCAGCTGGTATTTTCCTTTGAAGGTTTTGGTGCAGGAGTTCTGACATCACTGTCTTCCTCCTGTTCCATGCTTTGCTCCTTTTTGTCCCCAAAATAGAAGTCTAATGTTCGAATCTTCTGTCTGTTTTGTTTCCTTTGCCTGGTCATGTCGCCCCTCAGTCACTTGACCCCTGGGCTTTTTGTCAGAGTAGGACTCTTCCACCAGATAGGGGAGCTTTCATCCCAAATGCTGGGGTTTTCTCAGTTGCCAGAGGTATTAGATGGGTGCCCTCTCTGAGGTCTCCACACGCTCTGGCAAGCTGGACATACACCCCAGGACCTCCACCCTAGACTGCAATCCAGATCCAAGAAGGTTAAAGCAAGATCGATTATCCCTCAGACTGGTGCTTGGTCTCCCTACACAATGCCAGGAGCTGAGGCTGCCATGTGGCGCTGGCTGGCTGTGCCGCATCTCAGCGGCTTCTCACCTCAGGGGCAAAAGCCATGCACTCCCACTTACTGGGTCCCAAAGTCCAGACTGCACTGACCTCTCACTTTGTCCTTCACATCTATGTGTTGATAAATGTGGAAATGGCCACAGCTGATGCTGATCTGGGGTCCCTCCTGCTGGCAGCTGGTCAGGCCCGCCGTGAGGCTAAAGCCTTGGAGTGGAGCTGGGCTCGGCTCCCAGACCACTGCACTGGCCAATTTCTGCCAGCCTGCTGGGCTGTCCTCAGTGGGAGGTTAGCTTCTCTGTGTCAATTTGTGGGTTCTGCAGCTCCAAAGTTTGTTTAGAGTCCCCTTTTTACATGGATTGGGGAAGGTGGAAGCTGGAGCAGCGGGGAGGTCCTGCTTCTACTCTGCCATCTTGGCTCCATCCCCCTCTAATCTTATTTCATTTTCCTCCAAGACACTGCCACCCAGGTGTCCCACTGAGACTATAAGCTCAACATTCTAAAAATGAATTGACTATGGTAATTAACTTTGTTATTTTTTAATGAAACCTCTATTTACCCAATTATTATTAATAGAAATCTTAGAGTCATATTTGACTTCTCTCATCCTTGACATCATAATTTATCTAGTGACAAGTCTTCCTAACTCTATTTCTACTTGCATCTCTCCACTACACCCCTATATCTCCAAAGTTATTTTCCTTTTACATTCCCATGGTCATCATGTTCATTAAGGTCAGCAGACAGACCTGTAGTTAGGAAGATCTGAATTCAAATCTGGCCTCAGATAGTTAATAGTTGTATGATCCTGGGCAAATCACTTAACCTCTGTCTTAATTTCCTCATCTATAAAATTATGACAATAATAGAACCTACACCCCAAGGTTGTCAGGATAAAATGAGATAATATTTGTAAAGTGCTTTGCAAACTTTAAGGAATACACAAATGCTACATATTATTAATATCAGTTTTTTCAACTTACTGCCTTCATTATTTTAATAATAATGATAATAATAGCATTTGTATGGCACTTCAAGATTTGCAAAATTTTAACATAATCTTTGCTCTCTGCAATATGCTTATTTTCAGTTTGGGAAACTGGGCAAAGAAATCTAAAAAGGATATCCCCTAGCCATAGTCTAGAGGGTATAGTCTATTGCATATTTAATCACAAACAATAAAATCATTTTGGGGAATGAGTTAAATATGGTGAAAGCAGAAGCTATTTTGTTGCTTGATTACATTTAAATTAGATTCTAGTTAAAAGACTGTTTGATATACTGGTCACAGAATACCCTGGTGAGAACAGACAACTCTTATTTGCCAAGTCATCAGTAGAAAATTGATAAAGTAGGAGGGTCAGAACTTAGCAGACATGACTCTTTCATTCTTATGTATAATGGTGACGTGAGATAAAACACATTCCTCCTTCCAGTCAAAGTAGACTACTTATGATTTTACACTTATAGCACCTTTTTCAATTGATGCATTTACTCAGACCATACTCAAGTTTTAGAATGTCCCAGGTTCTCTGAATTACCAATCCCAACTAGATATAACCCCTCTTTCTCTGTTCACATTCACACTTTAAACAATCAAATTAGAATCATAGGTACTTGTTTTCTATATTTTAATCACCCCATTAAATTAAAAACTCATGATCAGGAACCATGTCTTATTTATCTTTGAATTCCTCACACCTTACGTGATGTTTTGTACTTTGGTCAGTTCTTCCAATGATCCCTGAGTTCATCATTGTGGGCACTCCTACTGACTGAAGTTACAATCCCTCACTGATTGATCAGACAGCCTGATGAATTGTTAAGCCCCCTCTCCAAAATATCATTATATAATCAGTCATCCTTCCTATCATGAACTTCAGTAAACACAGCTACACTGCATTACAGACAAAATGTGGAGTAGTCGACACATGGATACAAGAACACAAAGCTTAAACCTTTCCAACTCCGTGGCGTCTGTCAAAGCATCTGCCATCAGGCAACTCTGTTACAATGACACATTATTGTAATGTCAATTTAAGGCCTTATAAATAGTAATTGCTGATAAATGATGGCTAAAATAAATTCAATCAGCTCAAAATGGGAGGGCAGAAAGTAGACATGCCTTTATTTTTTTTTGCTGTGAGCCATATCTTCAACTCTCCTCCTCAGTGACCATCAGAAAAAATGGCAGAGCAAATGTAATCTGTGTTAAATTTCTGTTCTGTATCCTTCAGCCTGAAATAATTTCAATTGTTTTTAGCTTTTAGTATTTTACCACAAGGCCTTTAGCATAAAGCCTTGAAAGAAGAGAGTCTTTCAATAAATAGCTATTAGAAGACTGTATGTGACTGCTAGCCCAGTTCATTTGAGTTAAAAGTATCTCGTGCAAATCCTTTGGTTTAGTTACTACTTGCTACAGAGTAAAAGAATAACATGAATGGTTTTGTCTTTCTTTTTAGGCCATTGCTCAAGTCCAAGGAGACTTACTTCTTCAACTACACTGGTATCAACTTTCAGCTTTCATTCTTCAAAAAGAATATTGGTTTTGAGTACAAAGGAGCAAGGGATAAGCTTGGGCATGTAGGGAATGGCAGTTTTCCATGGCACTATATCATGAAGAGAGGCAGCAAGCACCTGGCAGAAGAAGCTACTGTGAAGAAGCTATGGGATAAGATCCAAACTGAAATCTCCAAATTAATTGCATTCCATTGTTAAGCAGAGTTTTCCTTTATGCACATGTTTTACTTTACAAGTATTTGATCCTAACTCCACCTGGGTGACCAGTTAATAGGAATAGGTCTTATTTGTTGAATGGGTAAATAAATTTGACATCCATCCAGTTCCTGGGAAATTCTCATATTATATCCATGACTTTTTGTATTCATTCTAGAGTAATATCAAGAGTAATGCACTTAGAGGAAGAAAAGGCTAAGTCTGGATCTGCCTTTGTCTCTTACTACTATGTGACCTTAGCCTCACTTTATCCAAAGAACTCCAGAAGGTTCATATCAAGCTCTTACTCATCTTGTCAAGAGTCATGTTGTCTCGGAAGAATATATAGTTACAGAAACTCATCCTATTGCCAGTCAAATCCAACAGAGGAGCCCAGGAACTTCAGTATTCCCAGAACTTCTCATTTTCCAGAGGACGTTCTCTTGATAAAGGCTCCACAGAGTTCTCACATGCTGATCATTTGGGAAAGGAAAACTCCAAAGGAGTGGTATCACTACTTTTAATGTCTCCCAAATGGCTGCTCTTTCTGGTCAGTGACCAATACACTTAGACATAGAGGATTTTGTGGACCCATGGGTGGGGTCCAAGTGTCAAGTCTGTCCTTTACAAAGGGATCAAAACACCTACTATGTTCCCCATGAGTCCAATACATGCTCCAATAGGATTGTGTCTAATTCACCTTCAAAATAACTTACAAATATTAAAGCATTACATAACTATTAGCAATTATTGTTAATTATATCTAGTTTCTAAAACCATTCTTAAGAGCTGCTCACATTAAGAACAATAACAACACTGAAGAGACTTTGTTTTACAAGACTTTAAAAGTGTTCTGTTCCCATATATGTTGTCAGGAAAAAAAAGTGTTAAATTTTTTAAGCAGCAACTTTCTCAAAGGTGTCTTGGGAAGAAGGGAAGAAGGGAAGTTTCTATCTTATACCAGGCACTGCCCTAAGCACTTTACAGATATTCTCATTTAATCATCACAATAATCCTGGGAGGTAGGGGTTATTATTCCCATTTTAATGTTAAGATAACTGGGGCAGAAAGAGATTAAGTGTTTTGTTCAGGGTCACACAGTTAGTAATTGTCTGAGGGCAAATTTGAACTCAGGTTCCTAAGTTCTAACTCTAGGTCAAGTGCTCTAACCATTGTACAACCCGACCATCTCAAAATTGGCACAGATTAAAAAGTACTAGACCTGGACTCAGAGTACCCAAACCTGGCTCTAGTACTCACTACTTGTGTATCATCATCATCATCATCATCATCATCATCATCGTCATCACAATAGTTAATTTTATGTAACACTACTTTTGTACCAGGAACTATACTAAGTATTTTACAATTACCATTTCATTTGATTCTCACAAAAATACTAAGAGACAGGTGCTATTATTATATCCATTTTACAGATGAGAAAACTAGAGCAAACAAAAGTTAATTAACTTTCTTAGTCACTTAGGTGAGGTTTGAACTCATGTCTTCCTGATGTCGGGCCCAGCGCTCTGACCACTGTAGCTGTCCAACCTTGTATATAATATATGTGTGTGTACATATATATATGCATATATGTATATATATGTATATGTTTATCTGTTTGTTTATTGTATATAGGTTATTTACCCTAACAGAATAAAAGCTTTCTGAGGGCAGGGAATGTTTTTATTTATGTTTTTGTATCACCAGCACCTAACATAGCGCATGGCACCTACTAGACACTTAGTAAATGTTCAATTGAACTAAATCTATTGGTCATAAATATTGGTGAAGGGAGTTTCCACACCACAAGTTCCCCAAGATAAAGATTAAAATTCATTTATGTATTCAAGTAAATACACATTCATCAACACTACAGTTTTCATACCATGGGCCCTAATTAACCCAAAAAACATGAACAGAATTTAAATATAACTATTACTAAATATCATAAAAACAAATGTTGCCAAACCTTTCCAAATCCTTCTATTTCACTTTCACCGTAACATAGAATAACACAACTTCTTTTGTATCCAGTCTCCTCATCTATAAAGTGAAGAGATTACACAGCCTCTAAGGTTCTATTCAACCTTAAATCCCATGATCCGCATGCAAATTGACTAGATGAAGATTTAGCACATGTGCCCCAGAAACAATTCCTCACTGAGAGAGACAGTTTCCAGACACTGAGTTACCTGTCACACTAACCCTCTGGGTCAAGGTCACAGCCAAGTCTTCTCTCTGTAGCTAAGCAACTTAGACCTTGGAGGAATCAGGCTCCAGCTTGTCCTTCTGACAAATTCACTCACTGGTAACCTGTTTCATGGTGATCTCAACCCCCCCATCCCCACCCCCGAATGGATTCGTGTACAGAATCATCATTTGCCATTTTCCATGCTACAGCTACTTTTATTTTTTAAGCCAGAGGTCTATAGAGCATATCAATGCAACACTTTTTTTGCAGCTCCTGATTCACTTAAAAACTTACCCAAAACCCAAGAAAGTCAAGTGAACATTTAAAATGAGAACCCACAGTCTGTCTGTCTACAATGTAATGACCGAAACAGATCAATACAGCTTTAATTGCATTGCATCTTTCTCTCCTCCAAGAACATGGTTCAAAAAGGGAAAACTGCAAATGTTACATCTGGTCCTTTTTTCCTCCCTCGCTAATATCTCACCTTGCTTTTTTTTTTTTTAAAGCACATCTAATTTTAAAACATAAATAACCTCGACAGGAACTAAAATGGATTTTTACAATGAGTAGTGATAAAAATAATGAACTTTGCTAGGTCTTGATTCACCTAAGGCTTACTATATGCATTATTTCAAAATCAAAAAATATCATTTTTATGACATAACTCTAAGAGTTAGCTCTCAGAGTTGCATGAGGCATACCATAAGTGAAACTTGATTAGGCACAAAGGTAATAAGATATAAAATCTCAGTGATGTTTGTTTGATTTATCATTTTTAGGTCTGTTAACTATTTCCAATCTTAAATATTCCCATAACAGCTTATATAGGGGGCAATTATTTCTAGTAATGCTGTAACAAATCATAATTTCCTATTGACTGCTTGTTTACTGGTAAGAAGAATTATCTTTTTCTATTTTGAACTTAATGATGGAGGTGCTGCTGAATGAGAATTTGGAAGAGAAGATTCAATTAAATGAAACACAATTCAGATAGAAAGCTTTTCATTTTATGAATTCCTGAATGGCATGTCAACTTTAATCTAGGGTTTGTGCTTTGCTTTTTTTCCCCAAAGTTTTCTTTTCTGTGAATACACAAATCCATTTACTTGTTTGTTTGCATGTTTAATCCCGCTGACACCAACCCCAATTGAACGTAGAGTCCCTGAGACCAGGACTTGTTTCATTTTTCTCTTTATAACCTCAGAGTTCAGCCCAGTGTCTTGCAACAGGGGAAGGGCTTATGAAATGTTTATTTAAATGATTTGTTGTTGTTTTCCTGACATATACAAATACAGGATTCATTTTCATAATTTAAAGAGTTAAAATCAAGCACATTTAAACTAAGTACATTTAAACATCAGAAAGACTTCAAGGTTACCTGCAAGACTAAAAAATAAGTCATGTCATCTATGAATCTGTAAGGGATCCTATCTTTGATACAGTAATTAGGATAAAAGTACCTCAGAGAACAGTTACTGGAGACCCTTCCAGTAATCTACAAAGTAGAATGACCTGCATTAAATTTTTACATTGATACAACAGGGGCTTTTCTTTTTTGCTTCAGTAAAAAAAAATAGTAGGGTCCAGTTTGGCACTTATTAAATGTGCTAAGCAATTTATGGAACTCTCCTGGAAAGTAAGTGCAGATGTTATTGTTGCTTAAGAAATGGGTAGGTTTATCCAATGGATAAGTGGACAAATGAATGCTTAGATGAAAACACCGAATATTTGGGAGTGTGAAAGGGAGGGTGAAGAGGAGAGCACTGGTAGTAAAAAATACTTATAGCATTGAGTAGTTGAGGTAGGAATTCTTTTTTTTTTTTCTTTTTGGAGGGCAGTTGGAGTTAAGTGACTTGCCCAAGGTCACATGGCTAGTTTTTGTGTTAAGTGTCTGACGCCAGATCCAAACCCAGGTCCTCCTGACTCCAGGGCCAGTGCTCTATTCACTGCGCCACCTAGCCGCCCCAAGATGTATGAATTCTTGTTACTTGTTAATAACCATTTTTGGAATAGGAAAATGGCTATTAGAAAAGGGAAGCTAGGTGGATAGAACACTGGGGGTGGAGTCAGGAGAACTTTGAGTTCAAATCAGGCCTCAGACACTAGCTATGTGACCCTGAACAAGTCACTCACCCTATTTCCCTCAGTTTCCTCTTTTGTAAAATGAGCTGAAAAAGAAAATGACAAACTACTACAGCATTTTTGCCAAGAAAACTACCAAGTTGTGTGTGTGTGTGTGTGTGTGAGGGGAGGGTTCACAAAAAAGTAAACATGACTGAAAAGACTTAACCACAGCAGTAGCTTCTGTTTTTGCTATGCTACTGCCTCCTTCAGATGTTACACTTACTCTATCTATAGTACCACATTGGACTTATTTAAGAAGACAGAGAGAGTGTGGAAAAGCAGTTTTGGAAGCATTCACTGAGTAAAGGAAAAGTTTTCATTGAAAAAAAAATGGCAGCTAGGTGGTATAATGGATTGAATAGTGGTCATTGAATCAGGAGGACCTGGGTTCAAATCAGGCCGCATACACTTACTAGTTGTGTAATCCTGGGCAAGTCACTTGCATCAGTTCTTCATCTGTCAGATGACTTGGAGAAGGAAATGGCAAAGCACTCCAGTATCTTTGCCAGGAAAACTCCAAATGGTATTATGGAAAATTGGACACAACTGAAATGACTCAACAACAGTAATAGCAACAGCAACAACAAAAGAGGGAGTGGGAAGGGGAAATGGGGGAGTTAAAAGAGGGGAAAATAGGGAAAGAGGAGGAGGGATGAGAAAGAGGGGGTAGGGGAGTTAGATAAGGTTAAGGGAGGATGGGGAGAGAAAAGACAGGAGAGATGGGAAAGGGATAAAAGGATGAGAAAGAGAAGATAGGGAAGGGGCAGGGAGCCACTAAAAAATAAAATAACTTTTAAAAAGGAAGTGGAAGATGTAAGCTTCTTAGTGATGAAGATAGACTTTAATTTATGTCTTTATATTCCTGGGCAGCAAGCAATTCCTTCTTGATAATTGTTGGAAAGGACCTTAACCACTTGCTAGTCCAATTCTCTCATTTTATAGATGAGAAAACTGAGAGTGGGAACAATTTTCCCAGGTTCACACAGGTATTAACAAGCAGAGCCAGCATTTGAAGCCATTTCATTTATTTTTAGATCCAAGGTGATGCCCACTAAATTGGGTCACCACTTCATAAAATACCTGTACAGTCCTAACTAGGTCAAAGACCACATTGTAAATCTTATATATCAGGTTTTTCTCTATTTCATTGATCAACAATATTATTGTCATTCAGTCATTTCAGTCATGTCTGTCTCTTCATGGCCCCATTTGGGGTTTTTCTTGGTAAAGATACTGGAGTGGTTTGCCACTTCCTTCTCCAGATCATTTTACAGATGAGGAAACTGAGGCAAACAGGGTGAAGTGACTTGCCCAGGGTCACAAAGCTAGAGTCTGAATTTGGATTTGAACATAGATCTTTTTGACCCCAGAACCAAAGCTCTATCCACTGTCCTATCTAGCTGCCTGTAACAAGGGGTACACTAGCACATTCTTCTTATAGCATATATATCTTTTACAGTCTAGGGTAGAATCTATCCTAGATTAGTGAGGGCATATTCCTCCAGAAGTGTCAGCCTTCCATGGTTCTCACCGGCCAGCCTTATGTGCACAAACCCAGTCACAGGATTGTCCTATAGCAAGGGACCAGCACATACACTCTACAGAAAGAGAATATAACTAATTCCATAAAGAAGTACTCCAGGAGCAGGCCCGATTTCGTGTCAATAATACAAGAATTAGATTGATTCTAAGTCTAATGCTCTTTCCACTAAAAACACTGCTTCTGTGACCCCAGATCTCAAGGGGTTTACAATTGAGTTGAGGACATAGGAAATAAGTGTTTGAAACAATAAAAGGTACTGTGTGAAATCTCCCAAGTGAAATGTATACTTAACTTTTACAGGATTTTAGGAAGGAGAAGTGTAGAAGGGAAGAGGAAGATTGTTTTCATTCATATGTGGTGAAACACTTTATATAATACCTCTCCCCCTCCCCACAGGGGAAAAAAGATTTAAGATACAAATCATGGAATCCAAATAACTTTGATGTGGACTCATTTGCTAAAGGAAATGAAACAAAGAATTCATTTTAAGATACCACAACATTATATTTTTCCTCTATAAAAGTCTTACACTGATGCTTTGTTGTGGCATGGAGTCAATGAGATTCTTAAAAATTAAGCCTGCACCATACTAGGTCTTACCAAGGTATAAAGGTTTCAGATAAGGGACTAGTGATAAACTGGATGTCAGTTGTTTAAGGACTAGTTCAATTCAGAAAGGCCCATAACCAGGTTGACTGAATGATGACGAATTGTTTGATCACAGCAACTCCCCAAAACTGTCCAGTAAGTCACAGAAGAGTTGGAGTCTGTGTTGGCTACAATGGTGGAACTATCAAAGCAAATGAATTCAATTGCTCTTCCCTGATGTTTGTTATTAGCAGATCATATACTGATAAACTAACAGCCTTTTTCCTCTGTACATGAAAAGCTTTCTTGCAAGCTGGATTACAACTCTAGATAAAGTGCATGCGTATGTTTGTATGAGTGTGGGTAATGTGTGTTTTTAAAAGATGTGTTCCAAGGATAACTCCCAGACTCTCATGCACCACCCTGCCCTCAGAGATTTTATTTGTTATCTTGAATGAATGACAGCAACCACAGATGAAATGTACTTGAAATGAGTACCACATGTAGGGTGTTTATTCCAATACAAGTGGACCAGTGGCAAGCCTTTATGGAATATTTTGCTATGTCTTTAATAGAATATCCTTCTGTAATTTAACATGAAGTGCCAAGGCTAGAATATATAGTAATGAGAAGAGAAATACATGGAAAAATAAACTACTCGTGATGTTGCATATTAGATTCCAACTGGGTCCTAAGTATGTCCGATGATACTAATTTGTTTAATATGCTTGGAGTGATCATTTATCCTTGTCTCTGCATTTTCTTAATGCACATAAAGCTCTGCTACTGGTTTAGACATTAAAAGGTACTCTGTAAAGCTTTTCCTGAGAAAATAAACAGAAGTTTCCATATACTTAAGGGCTTAGTTCTCAAACTCTTGCATATTTAGGACTCAGATTCTATAGGATTTTAGCATGAAATAGAAGAGAACGGGGGAAAAAGATTTTAGGTTTTTAGGATGAAACATTTCAGAATATATATTACATAATAAATTCCTAAAAGTTTCTCTGGTCACTATGTATGGCTATCTTTATATTTAGGATTTCAGGAAGACAGACAGAAGGACATTTTAAATAGATTGTTCTTGAATTGATGGACTGAATATGAAATTTAAAGTAGGAAATAAATAAATTGCCCAAAACAAAAACAAAAGAAGAAATTCTGAAAGAGGAAATAATAGATAAATTGAGAAAATTATAGAATTGATTTTTTTAAACCTAAAAGCTGATCTTAAAAGAAAAAAAAACACACAAACTACAAAAATCAATAAACCGTTAGCTAAGCTGATTAAAAAGGGGAAGAAAGGATCATCTAGCCAAAGTCCAGTTTGATATATATGTAGACTGTAATATGCAAATTTTATTTACATTTTCAGTATCCTATTGTATTTATTTTCTTAGCCTCAAATTCATGATTTAGTGATGTTGCTATGAAATACAGTGGTGTGCAAATTACTTGGAAAAATCAATAATTTTAATGTTACTTCATTTTGTGACAGAAGATTTTTTTTTACAGATATGATTCTACTGATACTAGCCAGATTCAAAGTATGTGACCTTGACAAGATGAAACTGGATTGAGCTGGTTTTTCCATCTTAAGTTTTCTGTTAGTCAAATGCTTAAGCTTCATGCACATTTCATTATTCTTTTTTACTGTGTTCTTAATCCTGCAATCCTTCCATTATATGTTTATTACTCAAATGAAACATGCAAAAGTTGTAACTCTTAAATAGCATACTTTAATGACTGTTAGAGATATTTTAGCAACTATTGGTGAGAGGAAGTCAGGCATTTAGATGATCATTTAAGTCCCTTTTGAGAAAATCATTTCAAACAGAATGTAAATCAAAGAAAACTATTGTAAAACAATGAGGAAGAATAATTGGCAAACTAATGTGGCAAAGAAGCTGAATTATGCTCATGGAGGAAAACAAATCTCAAAGAACTCTGATAGTTAGAGAAGTTAGCATTGATTCATCTAAGCAGAGATTTCAAAAACTGCCATAGGGTCACAAGGACCTTAAACTCCAAAACTGTATGAAAACATAATTAGAAAAATTTAAAATAAATGAAATATAATACAATATTTTGGATAATCTTAGGTAATGTTAATTTGTGATTTTCTAAGTCAATATGGAGTCTGCAGGGATATGTTTCTATTTTAGTTTGATAGTATTGATTTACAGTGTAATATAAGCTTGAAATTGGACGCATGGGCAAATGATAGATAAATAGAACATTTTTCTTACTATGTGTCAGATCTAGGGATACACATAAAAATCGTCCTTGTCCTCTAGGGATTTTATGTTTCAATGGGGAAAGAAAACACATAAATGGCTACTGGGAAGAGGTGGGAGGAAAAAGGAGAAAAAAAGATACCTAAGTTGGGTCATGCTAAAAAGATTGCAGGTATTAGTATGGTGGCCCGGCTACTAGCTAGATAAGATAAATGGTTCACCTATCAGAGTTTTAGGAGAGACAGAAGAGGAATCCATTGGTTAGAGGGTGAAACCACATCAAGGAGACTGCAGAAAGAAAAAAAATTAAATTTTTACAAAACTGCTAATCATTAAAATGAAGAAGAAAAAAATGTTGTCAAGGTCACTACAATATACAACTAAAGTAATGACAATTAAAATAAGGTCATTTTTACTGAAAAGTAGCTTCCTTTTTATTGACTGCTATATCAAGATCATTGTCAAAAGAAGTCCAGGAGATCTGCAGCATGTGAGCATCTTCATCAGACTGTAAAACATCTACTACAAAAAATGTCCTGGGAATGATATAACTTCCACTGGTCCTGGAAGTCTTGTTCCTTTTAAGAGAATGATGAACTCACATAAAAGTACCCAAGTCCTTTCAATTGCATCAGTGAAATCATCCAAAAGCATAAAATTCAGCTATATTTGTTCCTTGGAATATTGGAATTAGGCTAGGCTCTGTGACAGCTGATGAAAAATGTTCATCACAACTTTCTGCTGTATTTTGGAATTCAAATTAAGCTAAATCCAGAACAAAAATATAGACTTAGGAAATGCAATAAAATATGGAAGATAGTAGATCTAAAATTCTTTCTTTAAATTTAATCCTAAGTATTTGAGTTTATAGAATAGAATACTAGTCTTCAACTATGGGAGGGGTGCAGAAAAGGAACCACAATCATTTTGCAATGTTGTGACAGGCTAATCCCCCAACTACTAATGAAAAAAAATAAAATATAACAAACTATGCAAGGAAACAGGAATGGAGACAGTCCAAGACACTGTGGTAACAACTACTTGTTGCCCTAGAATAAGAGACTCTGCAGTTTTATCTAAAAGGACTTCTTTCACAATTGTAAAAAGTTTATTTGGTCACTTCCCTTTGCCTCCTGTCTTTGAACAGGGAATGTTTTCTTATTCCAATAACAAATTCTGCCAGTTGCATTCCAAGTACTCCCCTTTTCTCCCTTGGATGATCTCTCTCTTTCTCCACCCCTCTCTCTCCTGTGAAATGCCTTATTTATCTATCCCAAGTTGCTGCTGAATGCTGCTGATTAGCTGTATACTCTAAGCTGTCCTGAAAGGTTATAAAAAACCAATCTCTTGGAAACTGAAGCTGCATTTCAGAAAGAGCAGTATTACTTAGCATGCTAATAAATTTCTTTGCTTTCAGTTTGGCCTCTTATCTCTGACCCACAGTTATAGGACTCCCAAAGACAGGTAGGTATACATTTCCTAAGAGGTCTCATTCCTCTAGGTTGAGAATATTCCCTGACAGAACTCACTCATAGCCTCATAAATTCATAGGCTTTAGGGTTGAAAGAAAGTATAAAGAGTGTCTTCTTCCCAACCTCATCATTTTATAGACAAGGAAAAAGAAACCCTCATGGGTTATCGTGCTGAGAAGAAATACTCTGAATTTGGCAGGTAAATGGGAGAGGAAGGTATAAAAATGGGGAAAGAAGAAAAAGAAAAAAAGAAAAGAAAAAGAAGAATAGGTCTACCGTAATTATAAACTGCCCTTGGTATAAATAAAAATAGGGAAACTGTAAAAACCATCTCTAACCTCCCTATTTATATTTTCTCCTTTGTCAAGTAGAATTTCTTTCCCATTCAGGCACAAACCAACCACACACTGTTTCCTTAGCAAAGAGGGTGTGGTGGTGGGGGTTGTGTTGTAGGGGGAAAGTTTCCCTGAGAATAACATTTAATCACCTAATTTGTGCAGAAGTGTAAATGAATGATAAAATTTCATACATAACCTCTCCCCAGGACATTTTCATTTTATGGGAGACAGAGGAATGGCTTTAGGTTAACACTTCTGGCATTAGCATTTTTGTGGAAGGAGGAATTTTAGAAGGAGGGTAACCAATCCAGAGTTCCAGAAATCATTCTGTATGCCAATTAAATATTTTGAATTATAAATTTAGAAGAGATATTAGAAGTAACCTAATTCAATTCCTCAGATTTTACAAAGAAACAGGTTGAATTTTTTAAAAAATGAAGCCCAGTTAAGTTACAAGATTTGTTAAAGATGACAGAAGTCCAGCTTTAATTATGCAATATTATATATATGTATGCATGTGCGTATGTATATATCTAAATATATGTGTATTAGAACAAAAGTATATGTGTATAACGTAGCTGTACAACATAGATATGTGCACATGTATGCATGGAGGAAAGAGCAAGACAGAAAGGAGGGGGGGGGAGAGAGGGAGAGAGAGAGAGAGAGAGAGAGAGAGAGAGAGAGATCACTAAAAGACTATCTAGTCAAATCCTGTCATTTTATTCTTAGTTACTTGCCCAAGATCATACAGGCAGAAAGCCTGAAGAGGTAGGATTTGAACACATGTCCTCTGACTTCAGAGTCACACACACATAAAATCACAGAAGTACTGGTCATCTCTACATGGTTTTGGATATACTGAAGGTCAAATTACATTTCTTGTGGAAAAAAAATATCATATATATATATATATATAAATGTGCATATCCACATATACGTGTATATATGGTCCCTTGCAAATTGTAAAAGGCTGATGTGGCACTACCTGTGAGGCAGGTGTCAATCCTATTTCCCAATACCAATGTGAAAAAGGAACTTGGCAATATTTATGATTTTTTGATCCCTAGAAGTGAAATACTGATGATTTTACTGAGAATGTGTGTTAAACCCATCATTTCATCTTCAGAATAAAAGTGGTCAAATCAGTATGTTTTAAAAGGTCATTTTGTGTTTTATATCTGTCATACATATGTAGAACATGTTCTCAGGTTTACACTTGCCCTTTAACTCCCAGTGCAGGAAGTCTGCTGCTAGGAACGACTTGTAAAATTTTTATGATGTCTAAATCATGTGCACGATTTCTTATTCACAAAGGGTGAGCTATAAAATTTGCATATGGTATCCACAACTAAGGACAAAAAATCTCTGATTTTTCCTCCCCTTGGGGGTGGGGAGATGCACTTAAATCTTGATAATGTAGATACTTTATCACCCAGTCATTGGTTATATTCCAAAGTTGACTTCTCTTGGGTACCACAGAATAAATAACTAGTTTCTCTGTTGCTAAGTGTCCAAATTAGACACATATTATATCAACAGTCAGGAGACCAACTGTTTTCCATGTGTCTTAGACAGACCCCGTAGTTAATTTTTACTTATAGGCCACTTTACAGACCAAAATGTGGAAGAAAACCTGTTAGCCAATATGGTTTGAGACTCTAGATTTAGTCATGGAGTGAAATTAAGTGACAAGGTTAAGTATGTAGGCTCAAATAAGGAAATGCAAGAATCTAGCATAAAAAAAAAAACTGGCTAAGAACCTTGCTAGTGTTATTATTCCCCAGAAGTGAGTTCACTTTCAATTGTAACCAAATACCTACTTCCACAAGTTAGAAAAACACACATGAACTCAAACTTACAAACCACACACCTCTTAATTCTGTGAGAGAATCCTGTGCCAGCATTTTTCAAAGATATGATCATTATTGGAACAAGATTGTTTTTTGTTTGTCCTTCATTCTCAAAGAGGAGCATGGCATCAGGAAGGTGATGACATGACTGGAAAGTACACTGGATTTAAGTGAAGCAAGGCTGTGCAAAGTCACCTGCCTCACTTTCTCCTTCAGAGTCATCTGGGTCCAGTGGCAAGATAGATTAGGATGACTGGAGATGGCTCTGGATACAGTGGGAGAACATGGTCTTTTAAAGCTAAGCTCTTTCCCAGGTCTCAGTTGCCTGTTCAATGATTAAGGTTAGGTAAGAACTGAGGCAAAGAATGAGCTATTCTACCTGGTCAAAAAATCAATCAATCAATCAAGCAATCTGGGAAGGGAAGTCCCTCTGGGTTTCTGGTCAGAATAGAAACACTTGCTATTTTCATTCACTCTGATCCAATCTGGGCCCAAACAATGACTCCATGACCTTGGGCTGAAGCAGTGACACTTCAAGCCATCCTCATCAATCATCCCCTCTCCATCCCAACCCCAATAAAATGTAAGCTCCTTGTGAACAGGTATTATTTCAATCTTTGTATTTGTATCCCCAATAAACCAGTACTGTGCCTGATCCAGAGCAGGTGCAAAATAAATGATGGTGGAATTATTCTAAAATAATTAATAAAAAATAATTAATTTAGATAAATGATGAAAATAATCATAACAGAAAAGAAATTATTAAAATGTATTATCTTAGGGCCTCAGAATTTGGGATCATAGTGTTGTTTTTTTTCCTCCAATAATGACAAAAACAATAACAGAGCACATTTAAGTTTTAAAATTAATTGACAGGCATTATTTCATTTGAGCACCCCAATGAGATAGGTATTTTTTTCAATAATCTTCTTGAATTGAATTCTAAATTCCAAGTCTAGCACTCTTTCCATAGCAGCACTGAAAGTATCCCATTTGCCTTAAATTGAATTCTATGTGTACACACACGTGTGTGTACACTGTTATTTATATGTAATATACACATCTGTGTTCATATACGTGTAAATATTATTACAATACACATGTATGCATATTTGTGTGTATATGTACGTATATGTGTGTATGTGCATATATATGCATGTGTGCATATATGAATATATATGGCATGGAAGTGACCCTGGGTTCTTGAATGTTTTACTAGAAAACATTGAATTCTGATATATCTTAATATACATAGAGTTCCAGAAACAGAGCTGAGTTTGCTTTTCAAGGACCACCCGACCTAAATATGGAAAGGCTCATTACTCACTAGGTGGGCAACTAAGGAATAATGTTTTTTTGGCTAGTACAACACACTGATGCTATAACAGTTGTATTTATTAGGCATCTATGATGTGATATTAGACATCATGGGGAACACATAAAGTGTGTGACAAAATTTCTTCCTTTAGGAAACATTTACTTATCACAGGATAACTTAATAGCTAGCATTTATGTAGCACTTCAAGGTTTGCACAGTATTTTGCATAGTATTTCTTTTTATCTGCACAACAACTCCATGAGAGAGCTGCTATTCATATCATAGTCATTTTATAGATGAGGAAATGGAGATTGAGAGAAGTTACATGACTTACCTAGGCTAGTAAGTGTCTAAAGCAAGGTTTGAACTCAGATCTTCTTGGTTCCAAGTCTATCACTCTATGCACTATACCACATAAGTGCCTCTGTACCCTAAAGGCCACAATGGAGTGATGAATAAAACTAGACTGTGAAAATGGGACTGTGTTTTATAGTCTTTGTATCTCCCACGTTGATTAGTACAGCACTTTGTTTAGAAAGGTCACTCAATAAATATTTGTTTATTGGTTTTTAAATTGGAAAAGCACTCTTTAGAAAGACTACAGCATGTGGAAATTAAGCTAAAATATGGAAATCAAAAGTCTGGGTGTATTTGGATGGCTAAGTACCCAATGGTTATACAATTATAAAGTCCCTGAGTTATGGAAATTTTGAATCAGGTTAAGCCTTCCTTATTCATGAAAACATTGCAAAAATTGTTTTAGGATCCATTTCAACAAAAGTATCCACTTTGGCCATCATCCTTATCTCTCCTCCTTCCTTGCCCCCCCCCAAAAAAATAGAATCTAGGATTCCACCTCTGGGAGCCTAGGCCATGATGGGAAAACTTTCACTCTAGCTCCCCCAGAACCAATCCTTCATGACACTTCTTGGCCATGTCAACACCATTGTACTACTGCTCAGAAGCAGTGGTCCCATGTCCTTGCCAACTCCCAATAACTTTGTTATTCCCTCCCTCCCCCATTAGAACATAAGTTCCTTGAGGGCAAAGACTATCTAGCTTGCCTCCATTTAGTTAATAGTGCTTACACTTTGTGGCAGGTAGGTGGCTCAGTGAATAGAACAGTAAGCCTGGAGTCAGGAAGTCCTGTGTTAAAATCTGGCTTCAGATACTTACTAGCTGTGTGACCCTGGACAAGTCATTTGACCTCTGTTTCTCTTAATTCACTGAAGAAGGAAATGGCAAACCACTCCAGTATCTTTGCCATAGACCTTATGATCCTTGGGGTCATAAAGAGTCAGACACAATTGAATTATTAAATAGAAACTTATACTTAGTACTGGCATATAGTAAGTGCTTTCATAAATCCTTTGTCTGTAAATCTGTCTGTCTCATGCATTGTAAAAAGAAACCATTTATTTTGAAACACCAATTTGAGAAACAGGATGGAATTGAAGATCTAAGTTTAAGGCTGTCCTCAGATACTAGTTGTATGTCCTTGAGCAAATCACTTAACCTCTGTTTACCCCAGTTTTTTCAGTTATAAAATGGGGATAATAATAGCATTTACTTTTCAGGGTTGGTGTGAGGGTTTGGTGTTGTGCAGTTGTTTCAGTCGTGTCTGACTCTTTGTGATGCTATTTGGGGTTTTCTTGGTGAAGTGGTTCGCCATTCCCTTCTCCAGCCCTTTTTGCAGACTAGGAAATTGAGGCAAGCAGGGTTAAGTGATTTGTCAAGGGGCACACAGCTAGTAAGTGTCTCAGGCCTGATTTGAAACCAAGAAGATAAATCTCCTTGACTCCAGCCCTGGCACTCTATCCACTGTTCCACTTAGCTTTCCCATGTGAAAATTAAATAGGATAATATTTCTAAATCATTTAGCACAGTGTTGTTGTTGTTCAGCCATTCAGTCATGCCAAACTCTTCATGACCCCATGGACCATAACACCCCAGACCCTTCTTTCTTCACTATCTCTCAAACTCTGTCCAAGTTCATGTTTGTTGTTTTGGATACTGTCATCCTCTACTGTCCCATTTTTCTTTCAACTACAATCATTCCCAACATCAGAGTCTTTTTCAAGGAGTCCTGTCTTCTCATTATAAGGTCAAAGTCTTTAAGCTTCATTTGGCACAGTACCTGGTACCTAGTAAGCCTTGATACATGTTTTCTTCTTTCCATCCTTCTTTCCTTTCTTCCTTCCCTCCCCCCCATTTTCCTTCCAAACAATAAAATAAATATGTGTATAAATCTAGCCAGAAAGCATGGCAGTATTATTAAACTCTATGGGGAGTGGTGGGAGTATCTTATAAAAATAAGAGAATGTGCAAAAGTCATGCAAATCTAGATTATATGAATTGAGCCTAACTAACATAATGAACTCCAAGCTACCACATCACCAGTAAGGCCACAACCTTGCAGCACAGTACAATGGAAAATATATTTGATTTGGATTTGGGGAAACCTGGGTTAAAAATCATAATTCTGCCACTCTTGACCTGTGTGACTTGGAAAAAGTCACTTAAACTCTCAATTCCTCAGTTTCTCATCTGTAACATAAAGGGATTGGACTAGATGGGTTTTATATCATTTCTAGCTCTAAATTTAGAATTCTATGAATGAAAAAGTGAAAACCAAGGAAAAAGGTCTATGAGTACCTAGTATTACTAAGCACTGTTATGATCTCTATGAATATTATCTCATGACCCTGGTAGTTATGTTATAATTATTTCCATTTTGGAATTGAGAAAACTAAGGCAGACAAAGGTTAAGTGATTCATTTAGGGTCACACACTTCATAAATATCTGAGGCCAGATATGAACTCAAATCTTTCTGATTCTTGACCCAACAATTTACCCCTAGTATAACCTTTCTACCTCAAGAAGGAAGTGTAAAAAGATAGGGATGGGACAATCACATGTTGTTGAATCCATTCATGAGTGTTGTGTAAAAAATTAGCATATGCTGATATAGGCTCAGGAATCATCTCCTCAGGGCAGCTAAATTGGGATATATAATGAGACCAAAGGGAGCCATGTCTTAGCTTGACTTGGACCAGTTGGCTGTGAAAGCTGTTTCCTTGAAGGTATCACTGAAGGAAAAAAAAGTGGAATAAATAATATATTAGTGTGTGCATGGCATTTTCTCTAGGTTAAGGGGAGTACTATGTTTCACCACTAAACTGACCTGGAAGATCAGTTAGATTGGCCACTTCAGTTACCGATGGGTTAGGTGCCATAAACTAGATGCTCATTATCCCAAAGTACTGGGCCATCACGGAATTCAGATAAGACTTAGAGGAGTATATGAATTTGTCAGTATATGATCCTATCTTCTGTCTAGAGGAAGAAAGAGGTACACAGACATTACTACCACTATATTTTCCATGACTAATTCATAGTAATATTTGTAAAACTGAAATAGTATCTGTAAAGTGATCAGCATAATGTCTGGCACATAGCAGGCATTTAATAAATATTAATTCCTTTCACTTTTCTTTGCCTTACCATACATTGTCTTATGCATTTCATTATTATGGAGTTATCATTCCTATGTGAGAGATAAGGATGGCTGACCTTGAGAAAAGAAGGGTCAGGGGGAATATAGAACCTTGTGTTTCACTGCTTCAAATAATATCTCATGGATTCATAGAAGCTGAAAAGAGATAAATTTGGTTTAAATTTCAGGAAAACAACAATAATCTGGAAAATTAGAACTATTCAAAATGCATACCAAAATGCCTTAGGAAATAGTGGGTTATGCTTCACTAGAGGTCTTCAAGGAAAGGGTGGATTTATTTTGGGGGACACAGTTTAGACAAGATGGCCACTGAAGTCCTTCCCATCATGGACGTTCTATGACTCTATCAATTGATCAAATTCAATTGCTAGACTCACTAGAACTAATTCCTGGTACAAAGGCAGCTGTAGCAAAGAACAACTGTGAGACACAGACTTCCCTAGTGGAACAAATACTAGAAAGTCTAAAAAAGATGATGAGAGGAAATTTAATTTAAACTAATCCCAAAATTTTCTTCTATATTTGTTTCACATTCCCCAATGGTATTATGAGTATAAAGGTGCTATAAATTATTGACTTAATTCCTTTTCAAAATATTGGCATCATAATTTAAAAAAAAGACAAGTAAATACCTTTGTCAATAATTACTATTTGACAGTGACGTATATGTATACATAAATGTATGTACATATATGTATATGTAAATGTATAAATATGTATATATATATATAAATGTATACATATAGGCCACTGAACTTTGTGTGTGGCTTTACTAAATTGAGTTTAAAATGCTAAATGCTAAATTACATAAGCACATTGCAGTGAGATTTTATTGCAAAGAATCTCTTTTATTTCATTTGGAAACATTCTTAGTTCATGACTTAACCAAAACAAATTAATCACAGCAAGAGGTAGGAACTGAGTTTTATGGGATTGTCAATACCAAGAGTTTGTTGCTAATGGTACATTTGTGGCCATGTTGTTTGCTTCTCCATGCACTCCTGCTCACTGCACTCTTGTTTCTCTGAAATGATCTATCAGCTAAGAAGTTAAAAATAGTGTCTTGCTTAAGTGTGATTGGTGATGTATTCCTCAGGTGGAAGTCAAAATTAGAAATGTTTTCTCAGACTTGGAAGGGCTGGTTTTAAGGAGTGCCTTAGCACATCCCGAATGGGTTCTGTTTCCTCTTCTCAGCAGAAAATGCTATAAATTCCTGTTACTAAAGATTGATTTATTAGAGTAGCAATAGATCATGCAGGGTTGAATCAGCAAAGTGCAGAGCCCAGATATTTGTTTGGGGTGGGGAGTGGGGGGGTGGGAGGAACTTTGATCCTCTTCTCTTGGTTTGTCTGGTTTCAAAAAAGATAGGGAGAGAGGGAGGGGGAGAGAGAGAGAGCAAGAGAGAGAGAGAGAGAGAGAGAGAGAGAGAGAGAGAGAGAGAGAGAGAGAGAGAGAGGATAGAGAAAGGAGAGAGAGAATAGAGAAAGGAGAGAGAGAATAGAGAAAGAGAAAAGAAGGAAAGGAAGATGGAGGAAGGAAGGGGAGGAAGAAAAACTCAGACCCCCTTTGACATGAAAAAAAAAGATTATTTGCCAATAGGGCATCTAATTTTTTATACTCCTAATATCAGCCTTTTCTGATTTCCCATTAGTGCTCTCTTCACCTGTAAAATTGCTTTGTATATATTTCATACTTTCTTATCTCTATAGATGCTATACTCCTCTAGCGGTTACTTTGGGGCATGTACTATTTTGATTTTGTCTTTGAACTGAACGTACCTAAAAGTTCTAAGATAGATAGATAGATAGATAGATAGATAGATAGATAGATAGATAGATAGACAGATAGATAGATAAAAAGATAAGGTAGATATATATGTGTATGTACATGTAAATTTTAACTGTTCTCTTCACTGATGCAAAATATTAAATATATTTTAACTTTTTTTAGAAGAGGAATTACTCTGATATGCACGTTAAAAGTGGACTTGATCAAAATATTTTTGTATTGTGTATTATTCTGCCTACCTATTTACCTGCTGCTGCAAAAATGTTATAGTTCAATCCTCTAGGAGAGTATTGATTATTCTGTGATGCTTTTATTCCTACATGCTTCACACTTAAACTGAAGGGAGTAAATGTTATTAAAAGAGAGGCCTGGTGGTTGCATGACAATTTAGTTCATTTAGTCATTCATTTATTGCTATGTTCATAAAAGTTGCAGCTCCTTGTTGTTTTGATTGGTTATAAGATTGGGGAGATTGTATATGCAGCCACACCTACCTTTTAGAAATGAAAATATTCCTTTATCTCTGCAAAAATATGCATGTATGTGTATATATATATATATATATATATACATATATATATATACAGTGCGTGTGTGTGTGTGTGTGTATGTGTGTGCATTTTGAGGAAAATTGTCTTTGTCACTTCAATACTAGTATATAAGTAATGTTCACATGGTCTTTTGGGTTTGGTAACCTTCATTTGAATTGAACAAACTTTCCATTCTATTATTTGTGGAGGGTTTTTGTCCAAATTTCAAAAGAATGCTGCCTTTGCAGCTTTTTTCTTCCTGCCTTTTCATATCCTTTGAATGTTCTTCTCTTAATCCTTAGGACTAGAATGAACTTTTAGGGGGGTGGAGTCAAGATGGCAGAGTAGAAGCAGGACCTCCCCGTTGCTCTGGCTTCCACCTTCCCCAATCCATGTAAAAAAGGAGACTCTAAACAAACTTTGGAGCTACAGAACCCACAGAATGAAACAGTGAAGGTAACCTCCCACCAAGGACAGCCTGGCAGGCTGGCAGGAATCAGCCAGCCCAGTGCTCTGGGAACTGAGCCTGGCCCCATGCCAAGGCTTTAGCCCCAGGGTGGGCCTGACCAGCCACCAGCTGGAGGGACTGCAGAGCAGGAGCAGCTATGGCCATTTTCAGATTTATCAACACATAGATGATATACAAAGTGAGAGGTCAGTGCAGTCTGGACTTTGGGACCAGTAAGTGGGAGTGCATGGCTTTCATGACTGGCCTACAGAGTATAGGGGGACCAAGCACGAGTCTGAGGGGTAATTGCTCTTGCTTTAACCTTCTTGGATCTGGATGGCAGTCTAGGGTGGAGGTCCTGGGGGGTGTGTCTAGCTTGCTAGAGCATGTGAAGGCCTCAGAGAAGGCACCCATCTAATAATTCTAGCAGCTGAGAAAACCCCAGTGTTTGGGATGAAAGCTCCCCTGTCTAGAGTCCTACTGTGGCAAAAAGCCCAGGGGTCAAGTGACTGAGAGGAGACATGACCAGGCAAAGGAAACAAAGCAGACCGAAGATTCCAATATTATACTCCTATTTTGGGGACAAAAAGGAGCAAAGCATGGAACAGGAGGAAGACAATGAAGTCAGAACTCCTGCACCAAAAGCTTCAAAGGAAAATACAAGCTGGTTACAGGCCATAGAGGACCTTAAGAAGCAGATAAGTGAAGTGGAGGAAAAATTGTGAAGTGAAATGAGAACAATGCAAGAAAATTGTGAAATGAGAGTCAATAGCCTGACTGAGGAAAATCACAGCTTAAAAAATAGATTAACTCAAATGGCAAAAGAGGCTCAAAAAGGCAATGAGGACAAGAATGCCTTAAAAAGCCAAATTTTCCAGATGGAAAAAGAATCTCAAAAGCTCACTGAAGAGATTCATGGCTTCAGAATTAGACTGGAGAAAATGGAAGCTAATGAATTTATGAGAAATCAAGATTCTGTTAAACAGATCCACACAAATGAAAGACTAGAAGGCAATGTGAAATATCTCATGGGAAACACCACTGACCTGAAAAATAGATCCAGGAGAGATAATTTAAAAATTGTTGGATTACCTGAAAGTCACGATCAAAGTAAGAACCTAGAAATCATCCTCTAGGAAGTTCTCAAAGAAAACTGCCCTGATGTTTTAGAACCAGAGGGAAAAATAGAGGTTGAAAGAATATACCAATCACCTCCTGAAAAAGATTCCAAAAGGAAAACTCCTAGGAATATTATAGCCAGGTTCCGGAATTCCCAGATTAAGGAGAGAATATTACAAGCAGCCAGGAAGAAACAATTTGAATATTGTGGAAACACAATCAGGATAACCCAGGATCTGGCAGCTTCTACACTGAAGGGCTTGGAATATGATATTCCAGAGGTCAAAGGAGCTGGGATTAAAACCAAGAGTCACCTACCCAGCAAAACTGAGTGTCATGTTTCAGGGGAAAATATGGTCATTCAGTGGAATAAAGGACTTTCAAGCATTCTTGTTGAAAAAACCAGAGTTGAATAGAAAATTTGACATTCAGATACAAGAAGCAAGAGAAGCATGAGAAGGTAAAGAGGGAAAAGAAATCATGAGGAACTTATCAAAGTTGAAATATTAACAATCTTACATGGATAAACAATTGTAACTTATGAAAGCTTTCTCAGTAGTTGAAGGGAATATATGTATATATGCGGGTTTATGGGCATATGTTTACAGGTATACATAGACAGAGGGCAAGGGACCAATTTAACAGGAAGGGATGATACTTAAAAGGTGAAACTAAGAGGTGAGAGGGCAATATAATGAGAGGAGATAGGGAGAGACAGAATGGGGTAAACTATCTCATACAGAAGAGGCAAGGGAAAATGGTCACAATGGAGGGGAAGGCAAAAGGGAATGGGTCAACCTTATTCTCATTGAATTTGGCTTGAGGAGGGAATGGAATACACACTAAATAGGGTATCTCACCCTCCAGGAGATTATGGGGGGAAGGGGATGAGAGGGGGGATAATGGAAGGGAGGGCAGGCTGGGAGGGAGGGAAGTTGGAACCACCCACTTTTGAAAAGGGAGGGGATCAAAGTAGAGAATAGAACAAGTGGGAGGTGGGCTAGGAGGGAGGGAAAAATAGTCAGTCTTTTACAATACTATGTTATTGTTTTGCATTAGCCACACATGTACAACCTATACTGAACTGCTTATCTTCCCAGTAAGGGTGGGTGACAAGGGAGGAAGGGAATGAATCTGGAATTCAAAATTTTAAAAGCAAATGTTTAAATATATACATACATACACTATTATTAATACTATTTTACATGTAATTGGGAAATAAGATATACAGGCACTGGGGCATAGAGATCCACTGGAAAACTTGAAAGGGGTATGGAAGAAAATATGGGAGAGAGAAGATTAGAGAAGGGGGATGTCCTGTGGGACTGCTACTTTGGAGTGGTGGGCAGGGGAAAAATGTGTAGAAAATTTGTAACTCAAAATCGTGCAGAAATAAATGATGTAAATCATAAGTTAATAAAGCATTTGAAAAAAAGAAAAAAAATAGAATGATCTTTTGAAGTTCTTTTTTTTTTTTTTTGTAAAGCAATTGGGGTTAAGTAACTTGCTCAAGGTTACACGGCCAGTTATTTCTGGCTGGGTGCTAAGTGTCTGAGTCCGGGATTTGATCTCCAGGTCATCCTGACACTGGAGCCTGTGCTCTTGCTACCTGGCCACCCTTTTTTTTTTAAGCAATCAAGGTTAAGTAACTTGCTCAAGGTTACACGGCCAGTTATTTCTGGGTGTGGTGCTGAGTGTCTGAGCCCGGGATTCGATCTCCAGGTTATCCCGACACTGGAGCTGGTGCCCTTACTCGCTGAGCCACCTGGCTGCCCCTTGAAGTTCTTAGTTTATGATTTTGCTATTAGGTGACTAAATCACTATATATGGTGTTAGCTCTCTAAATGGGATTCTACAAATTCCTTAGGAAAACCAAGAATGTGCATTATTCTTTTGGGGGGAGGGAGGTCCTGAACCTATGATATTATTGGTCATAAGAAGTTCTCAAGTGGGGAATTAGGTGGTACCATGGATAGAGTGTTGGACCTGAAGTCAGGATGACTCATCTTTCTGAATTCAAATCTGGATTCAGACACTTACGAATTGTGTGACCTTGGGCAAGTCACTTCACATTTTTTTGCCTCAGTTTCCTCATCTGTAAGAATTTTCTCATATGGAGAAGGAAATACCAAATTACTGCAGTATCTTTACAAAAGAAAATCCCAAATGGGGTCACAAAGAATAGGACATGACTGAAACAACTGAACAAGTGGAGAAAATGCCTTTCCCAATACATGTTTTGCAATTTATAATCCTAGACAATTTTCTAGAGAGAACATATGTATTAAGAGGTTCTCTAATATTTTATCTAAACTCCACATCCATATGGTAGAAAGAGCACTGGACAGTGAGTCAGGAAAAGGAGAACATAATTCAGAGTGATAGTATTTAGAGAGGTAAGGACCCTTGAGATCAGGGAACTTATATCTACTTTCAATCTTTATTGCTTTACCAATTCAACCTTGGCCAAGTTACTGCTTTTTGTCGGCTTCAGATTCCTCATTTGAAATAAATAGTCATTGTACTAGATGATCTCTAATATGCTTTGCCACTCAAAATCCGGTAATTCCATTATCTGAGATGTGTTCATAACTTTGCCACTAAGTAATTGTGTGATCTTTAGTGAGTGAATCACTTCCCTTCAACAGGTTTCAGTTTTCCTTCTTCCAAAAAAAAAAAAGAATAATATGAAGAAGAGATAGGTTTAAGAATAAATAAAGGAAAGTAGAGAAGTGGAGGGGAGAGGAGAGTAAAGGGAAGGAGGGGAAGAAAGAAAATGGGAGAGGAGAGGTGAAGAAAAAGGAGAAGAGGAGGAGAGGAAGGAAGAAAGAAAATAAGGGAGGAAAAAAGGAAGGAAGAATGAAGGAAGAAAAGAAGGAAGGGAAAAAGGAGAAAGGAAGAAGGAATGAAGGGTGGAAAGAAGAAAAAAGGAAGGGAGGAGAGAAAGAAGGACGGAGGGAAGAAAAAGGGAAGATGGAAGGAGGAAGGAGAGGAGGGAGGGAGAGATGGAGAACCATTGATAAAATTGCAATATAGAGAAGAAAGCAAAGAGGATTTCAACAGAGGGCTCAATCAAAGAGGAAAATTTTGTTGCTATGCTATTAAATTTAATGAATAGTTTCTAAAAAAATACATATGTAATAGTTTTATATGCTGTCCTCCTTTTTGTTCTTTTTTATGTTAAAATGATGTTGTTTTTTTGATACTGATGCTTGTTAAATTCTTAATATAAAAAATTTTAAGTGGACTGACCTAGGTGATTTCTAAGGTTCTTTTTAGATCTCAAGTTTTATGCTTATGATTCACTAAAGTACACAAAGATGATGAACTAGTCTGATTAAATGTATCTATATATTTATATGTTATCTTGTGTTCTGAAATATCACAGGAAGGATGATACATTTATGAAAACTCTAGGACACTGGAATTTTCCAAACCCTAGAAGTCTTATGTTACAGGGCCCTGCACTATTAATACATGTAATATTAGTCACCCTGTCCTCATTCTACTTAAACACAAGACTATTTGATTCACTGGAATTTATCAGCCTAGAAGTTGGCAAACATTACTAAAATAGACCCATTTCATTAGCATTGTAAAACTATTGAGAGAATAGACTGCTCAAGAGGGTGCACAAAACATAAATTTGTTCCAGTTTCATGACTAGCTGACAGTTTTCTACCCCCTATGGTGAGCCTTTTAATTCCATATCTCATCCTAAAACATGAAAGTCACACTTCAGCAAAATAAGTATTTACTTATAGAAAGACATCAGAAACTAGGGTACTGTTGTCTCTTATCAACAAGAATTATGCACTTAATATAATATGTCTCTTCTAATAGCTGTCACTGATGCTGTTTTTGATGAAATCGGATACTCTAGTCTTTCTGTCCACTTTTCTTCTTTCTGGGTTGTCCCAGGTAACTCTTGTGCTCATCACCAGCCAATCAAATCATTCTTTGACTTTCAAACAGTGAATTCAGTGTTCACAGCACTTTGCACATAATATTTGGGTCAGTGATTTTTCTCTGCTGTTTGTTTAGTTTTGTGTGCTGCAGAGCTGTTGTTCTACTGTTAGAGATTTTTTCCCCCTTTATCTACTTCTGGGTTCTTAAGGTCTTGTCTTAAGTGTGAAAATTCTACATTTCTTTTTACATGTACCTAGGGTTTTAGAATAATTCCTCACGTCATTCCTTATAGGTTTTTAATTGACAAAAAAAAATTAATCAGTTTTCTTTCTTTTGGAGTTCCTCCAAGTTTTCCATATACTGCTGAATTCAGATACCTCCAAACCAGGAGCTCTTCACAACCTGACAGCTCTAAAGAAGAGGACCTTTATTTTTTCTATGTTAATAGTTCAATCCATTCACTAAAGAAAAAAAATGTCAAATCACTAACTCAAATGTGCACCTTATTGTCTAATGTAACCCCTGAAATGTGGTTTTTAATTCCTTTATCAAATTGTCCTGTTATAATAATAGCATTTATATAGCATTTACTATGTGCCAGGCACTGGGCTAAGCACCTTGTAATTATCTCATTTGATTCTCACAGCAATTCTGAAACATAGGTGCTATTATCGTCCTCATTTTACAGATGAGGAAACTGAGGCCGCCAAGGTTAAGTGCTCAGTCACATAGCTAGTAAGTGTCTGAGGCTAGATTTGAGCTCAGGTCTTCCTGACTCCAGGTCCAGCATTCTACTCACCAAATCACCTAACAATAACTATTTCATAATCATAATTACAAAGGATTAATGATTTTATAAGTATGTAAGACTTTCTCAACCAAAAGAGCTTTCAAACTATGTATGTAGTAGTCAATAACTCCTATGGAGCATGTAACTATCTGAATCAAAGAGAAGTTAAGTGAATAGCCCAAGGTCAAATGGATAGTATCAGTAGTGGGACATGAACCCCAGTATTTCTAATAGCAAGCATGTCAATCTATCTTCTCTAACACATTGTCTCCATAATTGTTTTATTTTGTTTTGTTTGCTTTTTGGAGGGCAATTGGGGTTAAGCTATTTGCCCAAGGTCACACAGCTAGTTTTTGTGTTAAGTGTCTGAGGCCGGATTTGAACTCAGGTCCTCCTGACTCCAGGGCCAGTGCTCTACTCACTGCACAACCTAGCCACCCCTTGTCTTTGTATTTTTAAAACTCATTGTCTTCCACATGCACCCTCTCCAAATCGACTCCTGCTCCAAGCTTCCCTGGTTGTCAGACACCATCATTATTGAATCTCCTAGCTCCTAATATCAGTGTTGTCCTTAATTCTTTCTCTTTCTCACTCCATATATACTATGAGTTCCCAAATATCTTGTTCCACAGCACCTTTTGAATCTACTATTCACATAGCCACCACCTTAACTTGCAGCCTCGTCACCTCCAGTTCTCCTGGCATCCCCACCGACCTCCCTACTTCAACTCTGACCCCACTTCAATCCTTCCTCTACAAAGCTGAAAATGGAATTTTCCTTAAGCACAAATGAGGCTGTAAGTTTCCTGTTCAGTAAACTCCAATAGCTCTAGGATGAAATATAAACTCTTGTTTCGATAGTGTTGGTTTTTTTTCGTTTGTTTTTAAGCCCTTGTATCACCAATGAAATATTCACAGCACTGATGGTGACTATGAACATGCCAGCATAGTTCTGATTACAAAATATAATAGACTCTCTATATATAAGAACAAAGTAAAACATTTATTCAGACACCAGAAAGCCAAATTTCAACACCAGAAAACTGAATTCATCATAGCAACAATTAAATCTATATGGGGCGGCCAGGTAGCACAGTGAGTAAGAGCACCTGCTCCAGTGTTGAGAAGACCTGGAAATCAAATCCCAGGCTCAGACACTTAGCACCCACCCAGAAACACCTGGCCATGTAACCTTGAGCAAGTTACTTAACCCCAATTGCTTAGGGGTGGCCAAGTGGCTCAGCGAGTAAGAGCACTGGCTCCAGTGTCGGGATGACCTGGATCAAATCCGGGCTCAGATACTCAGCACCACACCCAGAAATAACTGGCCGTGTAACCTTGAGCAAGTTACTTAACCCCAATTGCTTTATAAAAAAAATGAAATCTATACACAATAACACCACGGAGAGTAACACCATCCCAAAGTTTTCCCAGAAACAAACACTTAAAATACTAGCTGTCTCCTTGCCTGCATCCTCTCTCTCTCTCCCTCTGTTCTAACTGCTCTGACTCCCAGCTTTCTCCCAACTCTTGTCCACCTTTCCTCATGCTCTACCATTAAAAATTCCTCCCACCACAGGCTCTATGTGATTACATTTGGCCTATTAAGAGGCAGGGAAGATCTTCAAATTCCCATTACCATTACAGTTCTTCATAGTCTGGCTTTAATCAATTGCTCTCTACAGCTTTATACAACAATACTCCCCTCCCTGCACTCTCTGGTTCAGCTAAATGTGCCTTCTGACAGTTTCCTTCCTATAGTACTCTATCTCCTTTTTCCTATGACTGTGCACTGTCCAACCCCCATGAGTGGAAGACATTCCCACTTCATCTTTATTTGAAGGTATGTTGAGTTTGAGTTGTCTATGAGTTATCAAGTTGGAGACATCTAATAGTGTTGTGTGACTTGAGTTAAAGAAATAAACCTGGGATGGAAATATAAGTCTGGAATTCATATATGTAGGTGATAGTTGAACCCACAGGAGCTAGTAAGTTACCAAGAGAAAAGACTAAAAGAGAGAAGAAAAGAAGACATAAGACATAAATCTTAGAATAAACTCTTCCACAGGAAATTGGACGTAAATACTGATCTAGCAAAAGAAACAGAGCAGTGTAACCACAGGCAACAGAACTGGAAAAGAGCATCACTATGAAAACCCTCTACCTTCACTTACCATATTTCCTTTGCTCTTGAGTCATCTATAAGATCGATCCTTTGGAGATTGGGACATTCTTAGATTCCCAAGCCTACAGTATTTCCAAAATGCTACTTGAATAAAAGGATGAGTCTTTGCACTGAGGAGGAGATTGGAATACTAAAAGCTTTGTCCATTTCTCCAAATGCATTTGCATTTTCTCTCTTTCTCCTATTAAGTTGGAATACTTGTGATATCCCAGCACTCTGTTTGTCTGTCCTGTATGTGTTGATGTTTCTTTATGATATTTTGTACAAAAGCCCTGGGACCTTACTGGAAGCCCTGAAAGAGGGTTTTCTGGCTATATTGAACAGAAGTCCTGGAGGAGGGTTTTGGAGTTCCTGGGACTTTACTGATGATTTGTGCTGACCTCATGGACCTTGTTTGTGGGTCTGTGTGGATTTCTATGTTAATGATTTGTGTTGAGTTCTCAGACCTTGTTGGTGTGTCTGAATTGATTTCACAGGCAGATAGTGAATTGATGATGGTGCCTGCAATGTGCATGAATATTATTGTGGCTCTGTGAAGCTTTGTCTTCCCAGAAACAGGAACTGTGAAGGACTTGAGGTGGACTGGACACTGTGAGATTCAATATAGAATGGGAACTGGATGAAGAACTGGACAAGGAGCTGGTCAAGGAACTGGGAGCTTCCTGCCTTTGAATCCAGGTGACAGTTGGAGGTGGACCATGGAAGAGGAACCATGGAAACTGAGAGCCAGCCTTGAGTCAAGCTGAAATAAGATTTTATTTGGATACTGTGTACTGACTGAGAAGATTATGATTTACTAGGGGTGGATGACCTGGGTATTTTCTACTACCACTTAAGAGGGTATTGAGTAGTAAGTGATGACTGAGTAGTGACTGATTTTTAACTTAGTGTGCCCCATGAGTAGATAACTTTGACTGTTATATTTTGTGACCCTTAAGGAGGTAAGCCTCCTTAAGGATGATTGAATGATTGAGTTACTAAATGATTGTACTTTTCTGAAAACTATTGTGACAACTTTGGTGAAAAATATGTGGCCATTTTAGTTATGAGTCATTGTGAATGCTGTATTTTGATTTTCTGTGATAAATTGTAACATTGTGAATGCTTTATCTTGATTTTCTGTGAATGTTTTGCTCTGATTTGTTATTGAACAAATAGAGTGTTCACTATAATATGTAATCAGAACCTTAAAGGCTGCTCACAGTAGAATTCTTCTGGAAAGCTGCTTGTGCATGGCTTTACAGGTATGTTGGAGATGGGGAGAGGGAGAGAGAAAAATAGGGAGAGAGAGAGAAAGAGAGGAAGACAGAGAGACAAAGAGAGAGAGAGGGAGATAGAGACAGAGATAAAGAGAGACAGAGAGAGAAAGACAGAGACAGACAGAGAGAGAAAGAGAGAGAGACAGAGAGAGACAGAGACAGAGACAGAGAAAGAGAGAGAGAGAGAGAGAGATGTTAACCCAGTCAACTCAGTGGGTGAACTGATCATCTGATTACAGAGTACATTCTAAACAAAAGGCATTTTTTAAATTAATTCTGAATATCTGGAAGACATTCATGCAGAAGAAACTTATTTTGTTTGGATCCAGATAATAAGCAATGAAACAACAGCTAAATATTGTTTAAAAAAAACTATAAATCTGAGCTTGATTTAAGGAACTACTTCCCATCAATTAGAGCTTGCCAAATTTCACATGAATTGCCTCAGAAAGGATTGGGTATCTCACTATGAGAGGTGTAGAGTCTGTTGCTGAGAAACCACCTGGTACAGATACATAAGGGACCCTTATTCAGATTTAGGTCGGATTAAATAATTCTAAAAAGACCTTCCAACTCTGAAATTTGATGATTCTGTAAAAGACTGGTATCACCTCGATCCATATTCTCCAATACTTTAATTTTTAAGCTTTAATACTTTGGGCGAGATGATGTATAATGGAATGCTGGCACTGAGTTTAATTCATCTGCCTGACTTAAAAAAACAACAACATCTTTTAGAAAAAGCCTTTCTTGATCCTTCTGAAGACTAGTGCCTTCCTTCTGTTAAATATCTCTAATTTATTCTTTATATATTGTATTTGTACATAGTTGTTTGCATGTTGTCTCTCTCCTTAGACCATGAGTTCCTTGAGAACAGAATTGTCTTTTAAATTTCTTTGTATCCCCAGTTCTTAGCACAATGCAGACACATAGTATGCATTAATATTTAATGACAGACTCAGTAAGTGACTAATGTACATTAGTAGAAGGAGATTCTATACTAAGATTCCCCTAAATGAATGAAATTCTAGGTCAAGATCAAAAAACTTTAAAAGGTCCATGATTTCTCTAGTTGCCTATTGCTTAAAATTTTTTCACCTGGTGATCAACTTTCTGGTGGGAAAGTTTCCTCTAGAGTTAGATAAGCTACTATTTAGATAACAAATACACAGCCCATCCCCAGTTCCATACTAAAAATCTATCTATTGCAGTATTATCTTCTATACTTAGACTCTGCTGACATAGAGTTCAAAAATCCAGAACCATCATTCGTGACAATGAAGCATCAGAGAAGGAATTCGTTAGGCTACATATTCAACTAGAGAATGAGTTCTTCCACATAGTTCTTTTGGATAGATAGTTTTTGGCTTAATGAAATTTTATTGCATTTAATTTGGAGGCAGAAGTACTTGAATCTGTCTCTATCCTCTGATTAGAAGCTTCTCTTAGAAGGAAATGCACAGTAGCTTTAAAAACTAATCCTCAGATTATTTGCCCTTCTCTGAAATCATTTAAGCAGTAAATAAAGTTACTATTAAAGTAGAAAATTTTAATTAATTATAAGAATTTTCTTGTTTTTTAAAGCAATTGGGGTTAAGTAACTTGCTCAAGGTTACACAGCCAGTTATTTTTGTGTGGGTGCCGAGTATCTGAAGCTGGAACCGATCCCAGGTCTCCCAGCACTGGGGCCGGCTCTCTTATCACTGCACCACCTGACCACCCCTAAGCAATTGGTGTTAAGTAACTTGCTTAAGGTTATATGGCCAGTTATTTTGTGTGGATGTTAAGTATCTGAGCCCAGAACCGATCCCAGGTCTCCCGACTCTGGGGCTGGCACTCTTACTCACCTCACCACCTGGCTGCTCCTAAGTGTTAAGTGTCTGAGGCCGTATTTGAACTTGGGTCCTCCTGACTCCAGGGCTGGTGCTCTATTCACTACGACACTTAGCTGCCCTGTAGGAATTTTTTTTAAGAAGTGTCTTTTTTTTAATCTTAAAGAGATGGTAACTGCATGACAGCTAATGGCAAACAATACATAGGCTACAGATCTGAGATTAGAAATCAGTTCCATTTGTGGAACCATACCTTAGCCTTTCTTGTTAGATTAAAACTTTTTAGCATCTATGCCCTACAAGCTTGGATTCAAAGATATAGGATCACCTTCATGCCACAATGAGACATCAGTTGTACTTTCCTAGAAAGGAAAATTCTAAATGGATTTTATATTTCCTCATTGTATCACTTTTCCTATAATATAAAGTTTTATTGGATCAATTGATTTATCAATCAGCAAACATTTATGAAGCATCTACTATATGTCAGACACTCTGTTAGATACTGAGTAGCAAAGCAAAGAAATGAAATAATCCCTGCCATGAAAGAACTTATGTTCTCTTGGAGGAGACATATACATATATCAAGATACGCAGAATCCCCATATACAGAAGAAATGCTAAATAAACATAAGATACTTGGGGAGGAAAGACACTGGCAGCTGAGAGGATAGGGAAAATGTCATGTAGAAGGTAATACTTCAGTTGCACCTTTTTCTTCCAAATCCTTGTATCTTTATTTCTAAAATAATTTTATCAATTTTTTACATCACCAGAATTTCTCCCAATATCCTTGAACTTAATATTCATCCAAGATCCTACTGGCTTTGATTCATCTCTTGCAGTAACTCATAGCCTTAAAAAAGACCGGAATATGTATGAATTGTACACTGGGCTTTATTTTCACTTTTTAGTGGTACAGAGATAATGCTTACTCTTTTGGAAAACATTTGCCTTAATATTGGACCTCTCCAACCCTTGAAATTAGATCTATCAACCTAGAATACGATTTGTCAAGAAGTGGTCTACTCCATTTTAAATCTTCCTCTTGTCCTACATTGGCTTAAAATGTTCTTTTTGTTATTTTTAGCATTTGTTACCAGTTTTAAATTATTTTGAATTTTAGCTTTTATGAAACTTTTCTTGAACAATGCTATCCTTCTATTTATTATTTCTTTGTCTAATACCCATCTTTAAACATCAAAGTAAGTCAGTCCATAATTTCCTTATCTATCACTTCAAATAACTTACACTTTTCTTCCTGATCAGAAACATTTCTGTCAAGAGAATTTTGTTCATGAAACAATACCATCCCTCTAGCAACATCCCACTTAGAATTTTAGGTCACAGGATCCTAAATTTTTTTTTATGTGAACTTTGAAAAATTTTCTATCCCCAATCTAAGCTATACCTTAAATAGTACCCAGATTCCCCTTCTTTTTCTGTCATATAAGATTAAATGGTCATTTTTCCCCAACTTTCCCATAGATTTAAACTCCAAACAAAGTTCCTTATAATTGGTCAGATTCAAGTCTATAATAGTAGTCAGTTCAATTCATCACCCCTTCTACCTTTGGGGAAATGAAATTACCTTTGAGGATATTTAAATTTTTATCAGCTCTTTATGGCAGAAAGCTTTATAAGATTCAGAGAATTGAAGTCTTCTACCACAGCATATTATGTTTCATTGACAAGTATTTATTTTTCCTAAATTCATTATACCTTTCTTCCTTCAATTTGGGTGGCCATTCCCATCAGAATAACTCTTTTGTTTCTTCTTCTACTAATCATTGATCAAATGCTTTCTACTATGCTTACCCCATCTGGTTTCTGAATTTCCTAATGTAAATATATGTTCTAAATATACTGTGTTACTCCAATATTCCTTCTATCTAATTTGTTCCTTTGGAATAAGGTAAACCCTTCCATTGCCATATTCAAGTCATGAATCCCATTCTGCCAAGGTACCCAGATCTCAGTGATGCCAATTATGTACAATTTACTTCTCTACAATACACTCTCTAGTATTTATTGTTTCCTTTATTTTTTTCATCCGTTCATTTCCACCAATAAATCAGTCCCAAGCATTTATTAAGGACTTAGTATAAGCCAAGAACTATGTTGCATACTAAAATTACGAAGTTCTCCTTCCCCTCCACCAGCCCCCCAAAAAGTTCCTACTATCAAGGAGTTTAAATTCTATGGGGAAACAATATATACATTTATAAGGAAAACATTCATCGCAGGTCATTGGCATTACTATTATCCCTATTCTTGGTAATATTCTCTTGTAAAGAACTAGGACACTTCCCTGATAGTCTTCCTCTTGTGTTCTACCTATCTGCTACTGTGTATGGTATCTGGATTAGTGCATCTGTGAAGGCAGTTGTCTCCCCCATCCTCCCTCTGTTTTGAATTAACAACATTTTATTGTTAACCAAATAAAAAGCTTATAGCATGTTTTTATAATGAATGATGATTATAGATAAAAGGAATGAATGTTTTCTGTGATTGCCCTGCATGCATGCTAAATTGTTAACTAAAATCTCTTGTAGAATTGATTCTTTTATCCTCAGTTCAAATTCAACAAAGTATGCTCACTTTTTCTGGACTCTAATGATCTAGTAATACTATCATATTTATTTCTCTATCCCCCAGCCCCAATATTTGTGGAAGAAAATCCATTTTTAAAGTTTCTTTCCCACTCCACCTCCCTATGTTTCTGCATCAAAACATCAATTACATTGCCAGAAAATATATTTTTTCTGTGCAGAACATGCCTTGTCTTTGCAAATAAATAGTTAAGGCACACCTGGACGTGATCACTGGCTGAGGAGTGTAGTCATCAGTCTTTTTTAGCTATCTGCATTTTTATCCCTAGTTCCACCCTAAGGGTTCAGTTTTTCCCAAAGCTTTCAACACCCTCTCACTCCATGACACTTCCAAATTTGTAGAAATATTTGAACAATTAATTGTTACTACATCTTCTTGGTCCTTCTTTCCTAAAACATAGAATAGTAGTATCACCACTTCTGGGTGAATAGGATGCTTCCCATCTCATTTTCTTTTCTTTCCTTTTTTTTTGCCATCTCATTTTCAAGGGGCATCTGACTCCGGAGACATGAATCTAGCCCAGATTCAATTCTGAATGGTCCTAGTAGTCATAGAAGGAAGTTAGGTGCTTTCTCTGGTTCTTTATGTCCTCACTAAAAGCCCTGAGGAAAATCACTTACAATTTAAGTTTGGCTCATATCTAGCATCTCACCAAAAGGGAATTGAAGGAAATTAATATACAATGTAGCTTAGCTTTGGCAAATTATTTGTTTTCTCCACACAAAAGTAGTGGCCAGAAAAAAAGAGGCAATAATAATGTAGTAGCTTCTAACCACTATTACATTTGCATTAAATGGCAAAACAAAAGAAAATAGTGTGTGAAACTGCTGATTCAGTTCTTACCTTCATATAGGCTCTTCACTCACCAAGCACTCTTCTCCTTGTCTTCTTGAAAACCCTTCTAGAGGTTGGACACATACTCCTACCAGAAGTTGTCTATTGTAGTAGCTGCAGAGGAGCATCTTCCCAAACACCTGCACTCCCAAGGTACCCACTCTTGAAAAGCCCATGTCTCTTGATTGTTATTTGAGAGAAACACAAAGCATGAAAGACAATCAGGGCATGAGCTTTCATTCAGGTTCGAGTCACGATTCCCATTCTACCAAGGCACCCAGGTCTCAGTGATGCCTATTATGTACAATTTACCTCCCTACAATACACTCTCTAGTATTTATTGTTTCCTTTATGAGCACCTGCCATAATGACCATGTGCAAGACCATTTCTGCAAGGCTAAGTGTAGCACCAATGCAAAATTCACAGCACCCATGGTCACTATAAATATACTTGCATGGTGCTCTATCACAAAATACAACAGACTCTCCATATAGAAGACAGAAGCAAAACATTTATGTAGACATCAGAAAAACAAATTTCAAAACCAATAAGCCAATTCCATCATAGCAGCAAAGAAGTTAATAAGCCATAACAACACAGAGAACCACAGCATCCTTTGGCCTTCCCACAAACCAACACAAGACCAATATTTACTCATAAACCTATCGCCCTCCCTTGGAAGTGCCCTTTCCTCCCAACCATCTAGCTTACTCTGACTCACAGCTTCCTGTGAGCTCTGCTCCACCCTTCAGCAAACTCTTCCCACCACAGGCTCATGAGATTATATTCAACCTATTAGGGGACAGGGTTTATTTTCAAATTCCCTTAGGCTTATTAAGGGGCAGAGAAGATCTTCAAATTCTAATTACCATTACAATGAGAGAAGTCCCAGAAAGAAAAAGAAAGTGAAAAAGAAATATGCCACACAGACACCAGGAGAGTCAGAAGAGAGAGTGCCAGAAGGTAGGGTCAATTTTCAAAATGATACAGTACATACCCTGCCTCAATAATCATGGGTGAAGGTATTTCAAGGGGTTACCAAGGATTTTCCATGTTATCTATCCCCAAGTGCCTGGTCCTGCAGCAAAGAGCTAGAACCCACCAGAAAGTGCCCAAGGTCCTGAAGACTAAGGGAAGAGAGAGTGCATCTGTTTATCTCTTTCATAAATGAATTATAGATAGCCCAAAGGGACCTTGGACATTATCTACTCCAATATTTTCACTTTATAAATGAGGAATTAAGGCCAAGAGAGGCTAAATAATTTGTCCAAGACCACCTGGGGAGTAAGTGAAAGAACTGAGATCAAAAGTTTGGGGGCTCTACACCTAAAACTTTAAAAGAGACCCTAACCATGACCATTAATAAGATATTACTCAAAGTAGGACTAACCAGGACATGTTAGATAACCTAGGTTCTAGAATCAAACTTTCCACAGATTGGTCTGAAACTTCAAATGAGTAAAAGGGGAATGTCTATTTTGTTACAAAAGTGGAAAATTACTAGAGGGTAAACAAATATGGCTCAATTTGTTTTTATCTCAGACAGTCTTTAGTGAAGTGCATCAGAAATAGTAGATATGCAATAAATATCTGTTGATTGGTTTAATGGAGTTTAATGAATTTATATAGAATAGGGGTACTGACTAATGAGGGGTTAGTCCTTAGAGTAAGCTTAAATTTGTCCAACCTTAGAGCAACCTTAGATTTGGATGTTAGACAAAACATGAAAACATATCCCTTGTCTGATTCCCATCTAACATGTTGAACTTTGGGGAGCCATTTCCTCCATGAATGACTAAGGGTTTCCTATGGTATAATAGTGAAAAGCTTTTAAGATTTCTTTCCAGTCAGAAAAATCAATGACTGAAGAGTTCCTGAACTAGAACTGAGTTTGCACACAAATGAGATTGTGCTAATCTCTCCTTACTTTCCTGGCAGCAAGTGAAGCAAAAAATGTTGGGAGCTACCTTGTTGGGGAGGAGTAACATCAAGTTCAATTCCCTTACATAGCTTAGACAGCTGCTGTGTGTCCAAGAACACTTGATATCTGTTACATTTGTGAATGCTTTTCCTGGATCCAAATATCCAGAGACAGAATTAATTAATCTATTACTGTGAGAATCTTCAAAAGTTGGAGGTTGGAGGATTGGAGGAGTTATCAGAAGTCTCACCAGCAACTTGAGTAAATTTCAGCATCCACCAGAGTCAGTTATCAGTGACTGATGACAAAGGAGGCATATGCAAATAAAAGTAGAGACACCATCAAACAAGGACTACAGTGTCTTCAGAGATCATATTCCCCTCTCCACTGAGAGAAATATTAGGTAGACTGTAGAAATTCACCAATCCTTAGAACCCAGTAGAAAACTACAGCAAGGTTGAACTTGAGTACTACCCAAAGGGAGTAACATTGCTAAACCCAGGAATTGGAAAATATCCCTTTACTATCCATGTTCTCTATACATGTGCCTCACTACAATTACATATCACTAAAATTAAGTATCAGTCCACTCTCCCCAGGTATCTTGTATATACAAGGAGAGAGTAAGCCCCAAGATTGGGGAAAATATTTTCTAAATACTGCTGTTGCTATACCTGCTCAGCAACTACCTTTTTCTAAAAGCTCCTTGAACTCTACTGGCTGATTGAAAATGGGGATGACAATCATTTGGGGCTTAGTAACTATAACATAACCCCCATGACCTTCAGCATTACCCTCAGCACCCTGAGAAAGAGTAGTAATAACCTGCCCTCTGAAGACCCAGCATGCCAGTGAAAGTAGAATTTTGGAGAATAAACCCACAAGAAATGCTACAAAGTTTAGGTCACAGCTTCTTTATTATTTACCCCTTTCCTCAGCCCATCACACCCCCATTTTATCCAGTTAAAAAGGGAATGCTTTGAATGTGAATAAGAAATGACATCTTATTTACCCCAAAGTTTCAATACTTCTTTCAAGTGCCTTGTTTATATTTTGCTGACTCACCAGGCAGGATGGGCCAAATGTTATATAAAAGTGATTCAAATGATGATTGTAAAAACAGACTAGTATATGGATAATGGCTCATGGTCTGCAATAGTTGCATTGCCATTTACTTAAAGATTGCTGCCAGCTGTAGGAGTTTAAAAGACAGAGTTGTGATTCTGAACAATAATGGGGGAGTCATCTATCTTTTTTTTTTTACACAGTCTTTGTTTATTAACATTCATAGCTAGTAAAGAGCCAAACCACTGACTTTTCCCTCATATGAATAAATCCTTAGCCCTCAGATGGAATAGGTTTTTTTTTATGGATGAGTTCATCAATCACTGTTTATGTCCAATTTCATATACTGACTTTTACAGAAGGAATACAATCATACTTCTTCAATATAGCCTTTATAAGATTGCTAAAAATTGATGCATTAAATAGATAATCAACAAAATTACAATTTAAGTCATAGAATCTTACATTAATAGGCAAATCTCTTCAACTAAAATAAGTCAACTGTGGATATCATGTCATATTTTACTTGGTTGAAATCCTCATATGTGAAAAAGACTGGATATAAGTGAACCATGTGAGCCTCTTTTCTCATCTATAAAATGAGAATATTCTCCTATTCTGTGGTGAATTTAAAAGAAGGGATAGGCCAGAGTTACACAGGTGAAGCTAGGCTGTGTGTCTTGTTGGATGGAAAACTCACATTGAGAAATTACCTCTCAGTTGGAGAATTGGAATATTTGAATGTTGACCGGTGAAGTTAGATTAAGGTCCCTTTTCAGTCTAAATTTCCTTGGTTCTGTAAATCATAAGGGATTAAGTCTATGGTATTTTGTCTTTGAAGCCCTCCAAAGTTATCTATAATTGAAGAGAAATTCCAAGTAAGGCAAAAAATTAAATCACAGAAAATTAATTGAGTATGGTCATTACATTGCATAGCTCTTTTTCTTTTTCTTTTTTTTTTTTTTTTTATTTTTTGGAGGGATATTGGGGTTATCTCACGTGCACAATGTTACACTGTTTGTGTGTGTGTGTGTGTGTGTGTGTGTGTGTGTGTGTGTGTGTGTGTGTGTATGTTTAGTATCTGAGGCCTAAACAGAATTCAGGTCCTCCTGACTCCAGGGCCGGCACTTTACTCAATACACCACCTAGCCATCCAGTTTCATAGCTCTTTTTTTTCTACTTAAAAAAAATGCTTTATAAACTTCTGATTTACATCATTCATTTCCGCCAGATTTTGAGTTATAAATTTTCTCCCCGGTTTTCTCCCACCCACTGCCCCAAAATAGCAGTCCCACAGGATATCCCCTCCTCCAATCTGCTCTCTCCCATATTTTCTCCCATACCCGTTTCGACTTTTCCAGTGGATCTCTATGCCTTAGTATATCTCATTTCCCAATTACATGTAAGATAGTATTAATAATAATTATATATATATTTGAATATTTGATTTTAAAACTTTCAATTCCAGATTCATTCCCTTCCTTCCCCGTCACCCACCCCCACTGGGAAAACAAGCAGTTCAGTATAGGTTATACATGTGTGGCTAATGCAAAACAACAACATAGTAGATATATTGTAAAAGACTGACTACCCTTCCCTCCCTCCCATCCCCACCTCCCACCCACTCCACTCTCCACCTTGATCCCATCCCTTTTCAAAAGTGGGTGCTTCCAACTTCCCTTACCCCCCCAGCCTGCCCTCTCTTCCATCTTTCCCCCTCTCTTCCCCTTTTGCCCCTATTCTCCTGGAGGGTGAGATCCCCTATTTAGTGTGTATTTCACTCCCTCCTCAAGCCAGATTCAATGGGAATAAGGTTGACCCATTCCCTTTTGCCTTCCTATTCTTCCCCTCCATTGTAACCATTTTCCCTTGCCTATTCTGTATGAGATGGTTTACCCCAATCTGTCTCTTCCCATCTCCTCTCATTATATTCCTGTCACCTCTTAATTTAGGCTTTTAAGTATCATCACTTTCTGTTAAATTGGTCCTGTGCCCTCTCTCTATGTATACCTGTAAACATATATACACACATTCACATATGTGAATATATGCCCACATGCCCTCATATATATATATATATATATTTCTAATCCCTTCAACTACTGAGAAAAGTTTCATAAGTTACAATTATTGTTTTTCCATGTAGGAATGTTAACAGTTCAACCTTGATAAGTTCCTTATGATTTCTTTTCCCTGTTTACCTTCTCATGCTTCTCTTGCTTCTTGTATCTGAATGTCAAATTTTCTATTCAACTCTGGTTTTTTCAGCAAGAATGCTTGAAAGTCCTCTATTCCACTGAATGACCATATTTTCCCCTGAAACATGATACTCAGTTTTGCTGGGTAGGTGACTCTTGGTTTTAATCCCAGCTCCTCTGATCTCCAGAATATCACATTTCAAGCCCTTCGATCCCTCAGTGTAGAAGCTGCCAGATCATGGGTTATCCTGATTGTGTTTCCACAATATTCAAATTGTTTCTTCCCGGCTGCTTGTAATATTCTCTCTTTAATCTGGGAATGCTGGAACCTGGCTATAATATTCCTAGGAATTTTCTTTTTGGGATCTTTTCCAGGAGGTGATAGGTGGATTCTTTCAACCTCTATTTTGCCCTCCAGTTTTAAAACATCAGGGCAGTTTTCTTTGAGAACTTCCTGGAGGAGGCTTTCTGGGTTCTTACTTGGGTCATGGCTTTCAGGTAGTCCAATAATTTTTAAATTATCTCTCCTGGATCTATTTTCCAGGTCAGTGGTTTTTCCCATGAGATATTTCACATTGCCTTCTATTCTTTCATTTGTTTGGATCTGTTTTAACAGCATCTTGATTTCTCATAAAGTCATTAGCTCCCATTTGCTCCAATCTCATTCTGAAGCAATGATTCTCTGCAGTGAGCTTTTGAGGTTCTTTTTCCATCTGGCAAATTCGACTTTTTAAGGCATTCTTCTTCTCATTGCCTTTTTGAACCTCTTTTGCCATTTGAGTCAGTCTGTTTTTTAAGGTATTATTTTCCTCAGTCAGGCTATTGACTCTCATTTCACAATTTTCTTGCATTGTTCTCATTTCACTTCCCAATTTTTCCTCCACTTCACTTATCTGCTTCTTATGGTCCTCTATGGCCTGTAACCAGCTTGTATTTTCCTTTGAAGCTTTTGGTGCAGGAGTTCTGACTTCACTGTTTTCCTCCTGTTCCATGCCTTGGTCCTTCTTGTCCCCAAAATAGAAGTGTAATGTTGGAATCTTTTGTCTGCTTTGTTTCTTTTGCCTGCTCATTTTTGCCACTCAATTACTTGACATTTGGGCTTTTTGCCACAGTAGGACTCTGCCACCAGACAGGGGAGCTTTCCTTCCAAATGCTGAGGTTTTCTCAGCTGCCGGAGGTATTAGATGGGTGCCTTCTCTGAGGTCTCACATGCTTTGGCAAGCTGGACACACAACCCAGGACCTCCACCCTAGACTGCAATATAGATCCAAGCAGGTTAAAGCAAGAGTGATTACCCCTCAGACTGGTGCTTGGTCCCCCTACACTCTTCAGGCCAGTAGCTGAAGCCCTCACGTGGCACTGGCTGGCTGTCCCAGGGGTAAAAGCCATGCACTCCCACTTACTGGTCCCAAAGTCCAGACTGCACTGGCCTCTCACCTTGTCCTTCACATCTATGTGTTGATAAATCTGGAAATGGCCACACCTGCTGCTGATCTGGATTCCCTCTGGCCGTGGCTAGTCAGGCCTGGGGCTGGGCTTGGCTCCCAGAGTGCTGCACTGGATTCCTGCCGGCCTGTGGGGCTGTCCTCAGCAGGAGGTTAGCTTCTCTGTGTCATTTTGTGGGTTCTTCATTTCCAAAGTTTGTTTAGAGTCCCCTTTTTACATGGATGGGAAGGTGGAAGCTGGAGCCATGGGAAGGTAGTGCTTCTACTCCCCCATCTTGCCTCCACCCCCAACCCCCCATTTAATAGCTCTTAAAGACAATTAATAGTGGCTATACGGCATGGTGTAATCAATAGAACATTGGAGTGGGAGCCTTAAGCCCTGGATTCTAATTCAGTCTCTGCCACCAATCAGACGTGACCTTTAACTAGTTAGTAGCTTCTTTGGGACACAGTTTCCTTCTTTATAAGATATGAAATTAGTCTAGGACTAAATGAATCTTGTACAATTCCTTCCAGCTCTATGCTTATGGTTACATAGCATTTTGGATGGAAATACAATTTAAAACATTTATTCATGTCCTAATATGTGTGAAACAATCTTTTAAAAATATAGTATATAATCTTCTTTCCAATGAGCTACTCAATATCACTTAGCTAAATTCTCTTAGTAGAAATATAGATATAGATACACATACACTATATTTATACACATACATACAAATATATGATTAGGCATATACATACTTATATATGCACACCATATATATGTATATATGTATGTATGTATACTTTTATGCCTAAAATCAGTTAGATATTTTTTGTGGATGTACTTGAACTCTTCCAGGTTATATTTGGTCAGGATAAAAAGAAATTGGTATCTTTCAATTTAGCAATTAAAAATTTGTGTTTTTATTTTTAAAAGCATTACAAAAACAAACACACAAACAAATAAAAACCTTCAGTCTTTTTCTTTGTTATTTACCTAGTAAATTTCAAATTTATTTGCCTGGCATACAAAACTTTTTTAATCCTCATTCCTTCCTCCATGCAACCTTTCCAAGCTCCTTGTCCCACTCTCGGTACAATTCTTGTTCCACACCGAAGCTCACAGTGTCCAGTCCACTTTAAATCCTTCACAGTCTCTATTCCTGTGAAGTCAAGGCTTAATGAAACCACAAACAGACAATGTACCTACACCACAGTCATACCTCCTTTGGCAGCTCAGGCTGGCCCTTGGAAGTCTTTACAGCTTGACTGGCCCTCAGAAGTATTGAGCAGCTCCAGCTGGCCCTTGGAAGAAGCTTCACCACCACAAGTTCCCAGGAAATTTTGACTTTCCCAGATGAGGTTTTTCCTTAAATACAGTATTGCTCCTCCCTGTTCAGCCCCTTCCTGTTACATCAGCAACAGGGGTTCATACCTTCTGTTTCTTTAACAGAGGCTTAATTTGAAACTAGGTGCTAAGTACCTGTCAGCTTACCAATTGTAGCAGCAAGTACCCTAGCATACCCAGGGTGGCTGCCAACACAGGTTCTTAGATCTGCTTCTCCAAAGGAAAGCAACTCAAAATGGGTTAACAATCTTACTTTAATCAATCAAATATATGTCATTTACCTAGTTCAGGGGAAAAAGTCAACACCCTGAACTTCAGAGAACACAAACAGAAGTTACAAGCAGAGAAACAGATAAGTAGACAGGGCTTCCCACTATCTGACCATTACATCCATACCTAGTCAATTACCAGAGAGGGAAGCACCAACATCTGGGTTTTCAAAGCCATGGGGAGGGGTGGGGGGGGTGTTTCAACAGAGTCTCATCTGGCCAAATCACACAACTCTTCCCAAAGTGAGCCCCACAGCAAAACCTCACATCAGGGTGTATATAGCCTTCTCTTGGGTCAGAGACCATCACAACCCTCTTGAACCACTGCCCAATCACAAAGTAACAAGGTGCGGGTGTTCCTGAAGAACAAGCCTCCCACCACAGGCTCCATGTGACCACATTCAGCCCATTAGGGGACAGAGCATATTCTCAAATCAGGGAAGGTTCTCAGAGTCACCTAAGCCTATCAAAAGGCCTAAGGGCAGGGAAGATCTTCAGATCCCCATTCCCATAATAGCAATGCAAAGGGATCTTCAAATTTCATTACTATTACATGGTCCTATACCAGTTGACTGAAGTGAGACTAAAGAAAAGGAGATGAGTACAAGAGATATTACAGATTTATATGACCTGATAACCAATTAAGTATGAGAAGTGAAGAAGAGAGGGCCAAATCTAATAAAATTCAAATGTAATAGAGATAAATGCAAAATCTTCTGCTTTGGTAAAAAAAAAAGTTAGTTTTACAAAAGCAAAACAGGAGATTCCTTGCTAGACAACAATATTGATTATGTGGAAAAGTCAGTCAGTCAATACATATTTATCAAGCACCTCCTGTGTTCCAGGCATTGAGTTAACCACTGGATGCAAATTTAAATTGAGAATACGAATTTTAAAAAGGAGAAAACAAGAAAGAAATACAATGCCATGTCTTAAGGAACTTATAAGTTAATGGGGGGAGACAACATACAATAACAGAAAGTTGAAAAGTGGGATGAAAGAGGTTGGGAGAGATGGTACAGGCCGGTACCATGCTGGAATCCAGTGCAAGAAGTCTTTCTGGTGGGAAATGACTTGGATAGCTTGGGAGCTTTCTTTAAAGGAAGGGTTTAGGAGTTGTTTGCTCTACCTTTCAGCCCTCCAATCAGAAGGACTGAGTATACTGAGGGTACTGATGAGATGTTACTTCCAATTTTAACTTTAATTGTAACTTTACCCCACTTTTCAACTTACTGTTGCATGTTGTCTTGTCCCATTAGCTTATAAGCTCCTTGAAGGCTGAGACTGTATTTCCTTCTTTTTTTTCTCCTATTTCTTCTTTTTAAAATTTGTATCCTAGCTCAATGTCTGAAACTCATGAGGTATTTAATAAATGTGTATTGACTGACTGACTAATTCCTTTTCCATATAACCAATACTGTTGTCTAGCAAGGCATCTCCTACTTTGCTTTTGCGAAGGTGACTTTTTTTAACCAAAGCAGAAGATTTTGCATTTATCTCTATTACATTTGAATTTTATTAGATTTAGCCCTCTCTTCCTCACTTCTCATAGTTAATTGGTTATCAGGTCCTGTAAATCTGTAATGTCTTTTACATTCATCTTCTCTTCTTTAGGCTCTCCACCTTCAACTGGAAGAGGACCAGAGCATCCTTCACTTTTATTATTTCAATAGCCTCCAAATAAGTCTTCTTGCCTCTACTTTCTGCCCTATCCAATCCATCCTTCACACCTGATCTATTTGTATCTTTGTTATGCATAGCTCTAGACTACTCAAACCTCTTATAAAAACAAACGCACAAACAAAAACCTTCAGTCTTTTTCTTTCTTATTTACCTAGTAAACAAATTTATTTGTTTGGCATACAAAATTTTTTTATAAACCTTACCCTCTCCACCTACAACCCTTCCAGTCTCAGCTCATAACATTCTTCTCCATATAGTATATATTTCAGGTAAACTAAGCTAATTACTTTCCCTTGAAGGATGATAAGGAAGATGTCTTATGCTTTACCAATTCTATACCTTTGCTAACCACTTTACATCAAAACCATAGGGCACAAGTAAAATGGACAAATTTTCTGTCTGCACACATCCACACACACACATTCACACACATTTCTGAAACAGAATTATGGCAACTAAATTGCAGAGTGTGCTGATAGGAAATTTGTCTACTAGACTTGTACCCTATGGGTTCGATGTAAAGTGATTTCACTCATTCTGTAACTTCAAGGCCACCTTTTAAGAAGATTGCCAGAATGGAGCTGACCTTTAGAATATTCAACAATCACATCCTTTCCTCTGACCAGCCATGGTAGAACTATAATTTATCACTACCATATAGGTTACTATAATACAGCCCTTTCTAAAGATGCCAGTTCTAAAGGCAAAAACATATTTTATGAATTCCACAAACTCAGCCTGTCTTCTCCTTCAAAGGGAAAATGGTTGCAATATTGAAGTAGATGTTATTAACTAGAGTACTTTCAAGCAAATGTTATATATACCATTCATGACAGTCCTTTCCTTCTACATTGCTTTACTGTCATCTAGCCCTAAATATTATCTCTGAACAGAAAGCTGAATGTGAATAACTGATAACAGTAATTTCTAGGCCCTTAACAAATGTTTATGGATTGATTATTGATTGATTTTTTTCTTTAAGGTTTGGAAAGCACTCTACATATTTATTTGAAAGCATATTACATCTTATTTGAATCTCACAGTAACACTGAGGGTGGTTCCATAGGTATTATTAGCCCCAATTTAGAATTGGGGAAAGTAAGGGTCAGAAAGTTTCAATTGATAAATAATTTTATAATAATTTTAATAATTATATAATAATTTTAATACTATTTTAAAGTTGTTTAATAATAATTTTTAAAATAATTTTTCTAGACAACCCCTGGAAGAACTACTGTAATTGTAAATTATAAAAGGGAAATTAATATGGCTCAAAAAAAGAAAAAAATCTCATGGAAGTGAATTGTATCATCATGAATCATAAGTCAGATAAGAGCGACTCTGAAATGGTATTTATATCCTTAGAAACTCTCTCTGAATTAGAACTTTATAATTTCTTTTTCTCTCTGAAGAACACAATGTACCTGTTCTTTCCTCTGGAAGTTTTGCAATGGCCTTTAGCCAAAAGCAATAAAGTCTGACTGATAAACAGCATACTACACTATGAAGAAAAAAAAATGGCATAAAGTAGTTGAAGGTATATAAGGATTAGTGTATGTTTATCATTCCATTAGTATAAAATTTTAAAGCATTAGCAACTATAAGAGTAGTTCACATTTATATAGCATTCTAACATTTGCAAAGCGCTTAATGTGTTATCTCATGCCATGTACAAATCATTTTGGCATATACTGATATAGACACAAATATAAATAAGATATAGTTTCAGTCATTAAGGAGATTAAAATCTAGTAGAAGAGAAAAGTGATCATTCAAATACCTATAATAGAAGTAAAAGATGTATGCAAAGTACTAGCAGAGTTCCAAGGAAGGAAATCTTGGAATTGCTAAGGATAGAGTTAAAAAGGCTTTATAGAGAAGGAAGCATTTCAAATGTATCTTGGAGTCTGGGCACGATTTCAGTAAGTGGACATGGGAATAAGATGGAAGACATTCTATGATCCTGGAATGTTGAGAGAAAATGCAGGAAGTATAAAATGAATAATCTTGGTTGACTAGAATATAACCATACACACAAGATAAGGTTGAAGTGGAAGCTTGGTGAAAGATTATAGTAATTTCTGAATGCCAGTAGAATAAGTTCATTTAGCTCTCTTTTTGCATCTCTCTTGGGCAGTTAACATTTCTTGAGTGCTCAACTAATACTCAGACTATCCTTCTGAGATCCCTCATTCTTACTATATAATTGGTTTATTTCCTTTTACATCTAAACATGTTGTCATTTGACCTTGATATCTTTTTTTTGCCACTTCTCACATGAAAATTTTTATTGTCAAACTGTGGCAACAAATTTAGTTCCATTTTGTGTTTTTTATTGTTTTTAGGTTCTTGCAATTTCAGTCCTGAGATCCTGCATGATTCATAGCCACATAGTACCACTAGAAGAATGCTGGTATTAAAAAAGATGGTCTTTTGTGTCACTGAGCAGCTTGAAATCATTGAAATTACTCAACAATTTCTCAACTGTGATCCAGTTGAATTTCCTACTGGTTAATCCTGGGATTAGCTCATTCTTCACCCATGAATGATGCTATTTGGGATATCCCTTACTTTTATCACATTAGTTTAGTAGCAACTGACTTTGAGAGCCACATATAGTCAAAGGGAACTAATTTTTTAAGCTTATATCTATGATCCCTGGACATTTTTATGGTTTTTTTTAATAGCTATTCTCTTTTAAGAGTACTTTCAGTAGAAAGAACACTGAGCTTGGAGTCACAAGATTCGTATTTTAATCCCAGGTCTGATGATGATGATGATCATGATCATCATCATCATAATTTATATAGTGCTTTGATATTTATAAAGCTGTTTAATATATTATCTGATTTGCTCACACTTAATACTTGTCTTAATACTTGTGTGACTTTTGAGGGTATATGGTATATAAATACATATGTGAATGTGTGTATATATGTTTACAAGTATACATAAATAGAGGGCACAGGACCAATTTAACAGGAAGGGATGACACTTAAAAGGTGAAATTAAGAGGTGAGAGGAATATAATGAGAGGAGATGGGGAAAAACAGATTGGGGCAAACTATCTCATACAGAAGAGGCAAGGGAAAATGGTTACAATGGAGGGGGAAAATAGGAAGGCAAAAGGGAATGGGTCAACCTTATTCCCATTGAATCTGGATTGAGGAGGGAGTGAAATACACACTAAATAGGGGATCTCACCCTCCAGGAGAATAGGGGGGGAAGGGGATGAGAGGGGGGATGATGGAAGGGAGGGCAGGCTGAGGGGGAGGGAAGTTGGAAGCACCCACTTTTGAAAAGGGATGGGATCAAAGTAGAGAATAGAACAAGTGGGAGGTGGGATAGGAGG
>NW_027185809.1:47025524-47026683 GCF_028583685.1 Petaurus breviceps papuanus
AGTGAGGAAGCAGGTTAGAAGGGGATGCCTATTCATGCCTCCTTCATCTTGTATTGGCAAAGTTAATTTTTAACCTAGTTCAAGTCATCACAATTATTTCATTTTAATTTTGTCTTATCAGATTCAGCACAATGCTTTTAGATCCTGACTCTCTTAGCTATCACTCCCAGTTTTATGTAATGTATGCATCTGATGAATGTATGTTTTACAACTTGAGTCAAATCACCTAGGGAAAAAAAATAGTTACTTAGCACAGGACTGAGCATAAACCACTGGAACACTCCATTACTGATATTCCACCACTTTGACATTGAACCATCAACAACTAATTTTTAAGTCTGTCCATATGATCAGTTCAGAAAAAAATCTTACTATCTTACCTATATTTCTCCATTTTCCCACAAGAGGAGTATGAGATGCTTTATCAAAAATGCTGTTAAAGTCTGGTTAAACTATATTCACAGCATTTACCTTATCTATTAGGTTAGTAATCATTAAAAGAAAGAAAGAAAGATATAAGGCTATTTTTGACATGATCTTTTACGATGAAACCATAAAGGCCCTTTGTAATCAGCACTTGTCATTCTATATACTTCTAGTCATTTCTTTAATGATCCATTCTCACATCTAACTATGAGTCTCAGTCAGACTCACTGGCCAACTGTTTGCAGCATATTTTCTTGCCTTTTATTTTTACTAATTTATTTAGAATTGGAACAACATTCAGTTTTGGAGAATCTTTTGTCATCTTTCCTATTTTCCACGATCGTCCACAAATTACTAAGTATGGCTAAGTACTCATATCTTTTCCAGTTCTTTCAGTATCCAAAGATATAATTTGTCTGAGTCAGGTGATTCAATTTTATCAAGGGCAGCTAGGACTATCTTACTTACCTTGAAGATGAACTCTATCATTTTCTTCTGCTGTTTTCAATGCAAAGGTCATTCTCCTTAATAAAGAAAAGCAAAGCAAAAAAAAAAGACTTGACCACTGCTCCCTTCTCTGTTTTACTAGTTATCACTGTCACATCCACACAAAGTCTCATCCAATTATTCTTTGTCTCCCAATATGGCTAAGCAAGCCACTTTTTGTGGTCCTTATTTTCCTTCCTTAACCTCAGTTTATTATAAGTTTTAGCTTTCTTGGCATTCTCCCCCT
>NW_027185809.1:47026783-47102843 GCF_028583685.1 Petaurus breviceps papuanus
AGGAATACACTGTACTCTTATATTAATCCTATGTTCATTGGTCTTGGATAGGCTGACTCTTGGAGACAAGTCTTGAAAGAGATGAGCAAGGGGTGGCTAGGAGGTTCAGTGAATAGAGCACTGGCCCTGGAGTCAGGAGGACCTGAGTTCAAATCCAGCCTCAGACACTTAACACTTACTAGCCATGTGACTTTGGGCAAGTCACTTAGTCCCAATTGACCTACCTTTTTCCCCTCCAAAAAGCAAAACAAACAAACAAAAAAGATGAGCAAGATTCACCAGGAAATTACTGATGGAATACTGAATTTTATTTTTTCAATTGTTTCCTCTACATTTGTCTCACTACATTTACCGACTGCCTAATTTTGCCCAAATAGTATTTAAAGAAGAGGTCTGGTATATGTCCAAACCACCTAAGTTGTCATCCTTCACATGAAAGATGCCAAGGAACTGGTCTTGGAAGACTGAAAGACTAGAGCATGTGTAGACATTCTGCAGTGGCTCACCACATGATAGATAGACCCGTCTTTTTCAATTGGTTGTGTTAACTGTAACTTCAAGTATCTTTAAAATCCCCTGACTTGGTGCCAGTGGTAGATTTTTGCGATACTGGCATGTGAAGAAGTAGGTCACTCCTTCACTCATACTGACAGAGGCCTTAGACCCTCATTCAATACTTTGCCCACATTGAAACTAAGTGGCTCCTGAGAAACAGGTCTGGGTCTTGGCCTTTCTGTTTCTTCTTTTCCATTCTAGCTGAAGGGAGCACAACCTTATCTTTGATCTGACCTGAGAGTTCAAATGACCGGAACGCAAGCATCTAGAAATCTAGCCTAAGTGTTATAACCCACCTACCATCAAAGAGCCTGAGGAGCAAGAGCCCTATGACTCCAAACATAGCAACTTTGGACTTGAGCTTACTAGAATGAATGCTATTATGCAGGAACTCAGTTGAAGTGTAAGTCTAACCCCTCTCCCTCCCTCCTGCCAAAACAAAGAACAAAGTAATGCAAGAGGGAATTATGCCCCCAAGATATGGGTGGAAATATCTTTATATTTTTAATTGTCCATTTTTAAAAGCTAATGTGATTTTAAGTGGTTGGATGGAATCAGAGTATTAGTCCTTGGGCCCCTAAAATAGAGACAACATGACCAGTGAGAAATTGAACTGATGGCAGGTAAAAGAGATTTTCCAACTTCCTCAAAAGTACCAGAGAACCTTCAGGGGCATAAAATATAAAAATCATGACTCCAAGAAATTGATGCCAGAATCAACTGTGTTACATATAAAATTTGTTATAATTAGCCCTATACCTCTCAGCCCCACCATTCTCCATAATCTTCTCTCTCTCTCTCTCTCTCTCTCTCTCTCTCTCTCTCTCTGTCTCTGTCTCTGTCTCTCTGTCTCTGTCTCTCTGTCTCTCTTTCTCTGTCTCTCTCTCTCTCCCAATTCCTTTCTTTTCACACTCAAGGCTGGTCTGATTTACTGACTTCAGCTTGCTCTGGGAGCATAGTATCCTGGCTCACACTGTGGAGGTTTTAACTTCAAAAGTCAATGCCCAAAACTATAACTGTCACAAGACTTTTGGAGCTACACCAGTCCAGCCAAGGCATGCCTCTCTGGGATGTAGGGTGATTGAGGGTATATGGGATTCTAGAGCACTATGAATGACAATATGATGAGTTATTTGTCATATTTCTTTCTGTAAAAAAGTATCTCATGTTGGATTCTTTCAATTTTCTTCTTGTTGTCATTGCTGTTTTTGTTCAATTTGTAGGGGGTTTTCTTGGGGATGAGAGGGTGGATGATTGAGCTGAGTCATCTTTCCAGGTTTAATTTGAATTCAACACTTAAGATATCTAGAAAGCTTTCAAAATGTGCCACAAATAGATTATTCTTTATTTGAACAAATACAGTCTTTGATCTGTTTGTTTGTTTTCATTTTACCATCAGGAGGAACATCTGACTACTTTACCTTTTGATCATCTGATCATCTTGTCAGTTAGTATATCTGTGTGATAATACTGCTCTAAACATATGTAATGTCCTTTTTATCTTTAGATTTCAGAGTAGAGGGTTATTTCTGTGTGGGACAAAGAAAACCCTTAAGTTCTGATATGCTTAGATTTCTATTTATATAGAAAGTGTCTTAAGTCATAGAAATACTTTCTAAATCATGGCCATATATATTTCCTTGAAAAATAATAATTCTCTGACCACGAGAGCTTTCTTCTTTCCTATTTTAACTATCCTATCCTATAGTCCTAACTTGTCAATAAAAGCACTCTTACATTTTAAAAATAAATCCACTTGTTTCTTTCAAAGAATTTTGAAGGAATTTTACACTTTGGGAAACCATGTTATGTCTATTCGCCTTCTTTTAAAAAAGTGAAATAATACTTGGTTTCTTTAAACCTAGTTAGCAATGCATTATGAAGTTAGCTCCCTAAGGGCAGAGATCTATAATTCTAGAAGATTTGGAACTCCCTCTTGGCTCTATTGGCTGTTAGTAGGCATTCAGTAAGCAACTGAGATATTGCCGTTGTTAATCTATTGTTATTTTCCTTGGGGCTTAAGTAGAGAGGTATTGTCCAAAGTAATCAGTAATCATTCACCCTACTCCCTAGTGGTTCTTGGGGGATACTTTGACTAATATTGCACAATTTAGCAATAGCATGGGGTTACAGGAGGTCATGGTCTGCTCCCACATTCCCAGGACCATTCCTTCCCTGGAGCAAATCACCAGGCATATTGCTTAGATTATCCAGCTGTGACCCCTGCTCTGAGGCACCTCAAGTAAGAGCTCCTTGTCTTATACTATGCTATTTAGAATGTTTAATATTACAGCAGCCAAATTAAAAAAAATACTGATTTATAGAACATATGGATGGTCAATTAAACTTGTCCTTGGAGAACTTATGGTACCTGGTCAAATCAATTTACTGATTGAAACTGAGGCTTCAAAAAAAGACTACGTAGAAGGTCCTAGACCTGACCCTTTGGCATTCCCTCAGGAGCCTTGTTGCTACATATCCAAAAAGGAGCAAGAATCAGAGATTTAGAGCCAAAAGAAACCTCATCTATCCAGTCAACCCCATTATTTTATACATAAGCAGTTTGGTGGACATAGAGTCAGGAAGAAATGAATTCAATTTCTGCTTTAGATAATTACTAACTTTGTGATTCAGGGAAAGATAACCTTTCTCAACTTCAGTTTTCTCAAATATAATATGAAGATTAATAACAAACCTGATTTCATAGTTTTTCTCTGAGGATCAAAGAAATAATATATATACATATATATAATATATATGTATATATAAAGCACTTTGAAAACATTAAAGGTCTATATACATGCTAGGTATTACTATTACTTATTATATAAAAACTGAGGCCCTGAGTGATTGGGCAAGGGTCGCTCAGTAATAAAGAAGAGAATAAAGATTACAGCAGCAAAATAGCTTTAAACATCCTCAAGAAGCAATACAAGACTTTAGCCTTTGCTAAATGAATATTGGGCCAGTTGACAGAGAGAGAGAGTGTGATATCCAAGAAGCACACAAACCTGATCTGAATGTGAGAAGGTAACAAATGGAAGATGGCTTTCCATGTCCAATCTGAACTGATTTCAGGTAATGAAATTTTATTTATTCAATGCATTGGAAACTTTTTAGAGATTCACGAACTCAGTATTTCCAGATCTAGTGGCCTAGGTAATGGTAGTTTAACTTCTGCCAGGATCTTACTCACTATCAATACATCAACAAGCATCTGGTAAGTTCCTACTGTTACGAACACTGTACTAGGTGCTGGTGATAACAAGACATTAATCCATCAGCATCTTACTGTACATGTTGCTCACCCCACCCCTTTCCATAACATATATGCTTCTTGATGGCAGGGGCTGATGTATATATAAAGTACTTTGAAAACATTAAAGGTCTATATACATGCTACTTTACTGTAAGTTTCTCTGATAAAGGCCTCATTTCTCAAATATATAGCGAACTGAATCAAATTTATAAAACTAAGAGCCATTCCCTCATTGATTAATGATCAAAAGGTATGAATAAGCAATTTTCAGAAGAAGAAATCAAAGCTATCTATATTTGGGGGAAAATGTTCTGAAACAATATTGATTAAAGAAAGGCAAATTAAAACAATTCTGTGGTACAGCCTCACAGCTATCAGAAAGAACAAATGCTGGAGGGGATGAAGGAAAATAGGTTCAATAAGGAACTGTTGGTAACATAGTAAGCTGGTCCAACCATTCTGAGCAAAATCTGGAACTGTGCTCAAAGGGTTGTAAAATTGTGCATACCCTTTGATCCAGTAATACCATTACTAGGGCTGCACTCCAAAGAGATTTTAAAAAGGGGAGGGGGACATATACATCAAAAAATACTTATAACGGCTCTTTTTGCCATGGTAAAGAATTGGGAATTGAAGGGATAATCATCAATTGCGTAAAGGCTAAACAAGTTGTGGCATATGATTGTAATGGAGTTCTACTTACTGTAAGAAATTACAAGCTGGGGAAAGGGTTTCAAAACAACAAAGAAAAAGAAAAACAAACATGGCAAGACCTAAATGAACTAATGCAAAGTGAGAAAATCTGGGAGATCATTATTCACAGTAAAAGCAATGTTGTAAAGGTGATTAACTGTGAAAATCTTGACTCCTCCAATCAATATAGTGATCTAAGACAATTCCAAATTACTCATAATGAAAAAAAAAGAGTTAGCCACCTTAAGAGGGAAAATCTAAGCACAAATTGAGGTATAATTTTCTTTTTTTGCAATATGATAATGCTTTGAATGATATCACATGTATAATTGATGTAATATCGATTGGAAGGGTGAAAAGGAGGGAGAAAATCTAGAGCTTAAAATTTTTAAAAAATGAATAAATGAAAATAAAAAAAGCTATATAAAGGTATAGCAGAAATTTGATTTGGGCCATCACCTTACACCATACTCCATAATACATTCTAAATGGATATGTGGCCTTATTATTAAAGATCATACTATGAAAAATTTATAAAGAACCAGATCATATACCTTTCATGGCTATGGTTAAGATATGTCCTTAACAAAATAAGAGATAGAGGTAATTATAAAAGATAAAATAAGTAACTTAGCTGAAACGGAAAAGATTTTGCATAGACAACATTAATGTGTCTAGAATAAAAATGAAATGTTTGGAAGAGGAAAAATATGTTTGTAAGAAATTTCTTTGATAATGATTTGAAATCTAAAATATATAGATGCAGATATATGTGTGTGTAACTATTAACCATTCCCTAATAGGTAAATGGTCAAAAGATATGAACAATTGCCAAAAGAATAATTGCAAAGTATTTATAGCCACATGAAAAATGCGCCAAATAACTGATAATAAGTGAAATGCAATAAAAACAATTTTGAGGTTTTACCTCACATCTTGAAAATGCCCCCCCCAAAAAAAAGTAGCAGCAAGGTCAGAGTGGGAAGATAGAAATACTAATACCTTGCTGGTGAAGCTGTGAAATGATATAACCATTTTGGAAAACAATTTGGAATTATGCAAATAAGTGAGTAAAATATCTATATCCTTTGAACTAGAGACATCAAAAAGAAAGAATATGTTCCACAATATTTATAGCATCACTTTTTAATGAGCTAAGAACTGGAAACAAAGTAGATGTCTATCAATTGGGAATGATAAAGAAAAGTATGATACATGAATGTAATAGAATACAACTGTGCTGTAAGAAATTGTGTGTGTGTGTGTGTGTGTGTGTGATAAATGCAGACACGTGGAAAGTTCTATATGACCTGGTATAGATTAAAGTAAGCGTAGCTAAGAAAACAATATACACAGCAACTACAACCATGTAAATGGAAAGAACAACTAAACACCAATAAATCAAAAGTAAATATAACAAAATTATGAAAATCAAGTTGGACTCAAATGAAGAGATATTAGAAAAGGCCTCTAACCTACTGCTTTCTATAGGTAGAAGGTTCACAGATGTTACATATCACACAGGTTTTCAGACTCTCTCAATGTATCCATCAGTTGTGCTGTTGTTTTTTTCCCCTAAAATATTGTTTGTCATGTAAAGTGAGTCTTGGGGAAGAAGAGTACATGGGAAATTATGGTGATGTAAGAAACAGAAAACCTTACTAAAAAACAAACATATATATATATATGTATATATATACACACACACACATATATATGTATATATATATGTGTGTATATATATGTATATATATACCCATACACATTATATGTATGTATGTATGTGTGTGTATGTATGTGGCAGCCAAGAATCCTGGTGGAAAAGTGAGCAAGCTTGTTGCAACACATCTCTTTAACCCTCTATGGTGTTAATGCAGAACCTTGTCATAGACTTGAAGCCATCCCAGGATCGTAATGTGATTCTTGCATATCCTCAACAATATGAACAGTTTGCCTTATGATGGGCAACCAACTGCTATCATGGCTACTTATCCAGTTTTGAAATCAATTTTCTATTTAATATTTCTATTTATACAGTCCCCATTGCCACCAATTTTATTCAGGACCACTATTTTAGCTCTTCTTGCCAATTGTATTTTCCAAGGAAAGATTCCCTTTTCCATGGCACAGGGTACATAGTGATGGACAGCAAGACTACAAAAGCTGGACCCTTTAACTGTGTCTCAGGTGTTACCTCATACCATGAAATAAATAGTTCTCCCGACTAACAAAGTATTTGGTCATAAAAACAAACAAAATACTTAGTTTCTCCATCCACCAACAAAAGATGTCCTTTTACATAAACTATGATTTTTATCTCATTTTTTATACCCACTTTGATTAGTAAACAGTCTAGTCCAAGCTTCAATTTCAATGCATCTGTGGACAGACCAAGTTGCTTATAGATTAAAATCCACTGCACTCTTAGAAGATCCTTTATTTGGGGGAGTCAACTGGTATTTATTCCAAAGCACACACTCCTTCCTGTTAACTGGAAGATTCAGCTACATACTTCTCTGCCATCACTCATGTAGTGAGTTCTACAGTACCCTAGTTAGTGTTAAATGTCCTTTTTTCTCAATATGTGTTCATCATAGGTTCTACAGGTTCAGTAATCCTTGCTGCAATGGGCTCACTTCAATATCAAATTCTGTCTACTGATTTCAAAGACAAGAATATCTCTGGAAATTCTAGATTCACAGAAATGACAGGAATACCTCTAATACCTAGTGAAAGATATAGACTGAGGAAAGATCATGAGAATCTCTTCACAATTTGTGTACTCTAAAGTTGGTGGAGACTTTCCACCAACAACATCCCACTAAGCAAGAAGCTAGAATTCTTGGTAGGGAGTAGAGGGGTAGTTGGCGGACAGGGAGCATGGTTGGAATGGGGGTTAATATGGATGGTGTCTATGTCCAAAATAATTTTGATAAAGTTGAACAAGAAGGCAGAAGTGTTAGAATCTTGCTATTATTATTATTATTATTATTATTATTATCATTATTGTTGTCAGAGAAATAGTAGAAAACAGTTTTTATGTTGGCATGACATTTTACTTGACTTGCTTAGATAATCTCCCTTTAGACTGAGATATCCATCATGAGATCTATCCCAAATTCTGCCTGTTCTTTCAGATTTGGTATCCTTGGACTCTTACCCAGCCTAGCAAGATATTCTGTTTTGTGGGTCAGATGCCTTTGAATAATGTTCTCCACTCACTATCTTACCCCCAGGGCTCCTTCTCTTGATCCCTGCTAATTGTACTAAACGTTATTTCCTCTCAGTAACATCTACATAGGAAGTATAATATGCAAAGGCTGATACTTTAATTAAATTGTCCTTATATATCATGTTCTTTCTCAAATAAGGTCCTTCTGTCAGACCCCTTCCTTTTAATGATACAACCAACTCCCAATTATCCCAGCTTTGTGTGTGTGTGTGTGTGGTAATTACCTGTTGGATGGGAATTAAAGAGAATGGAGGCAAAGCAGGAAAGAGGAGGGTATTCTTAACAAGTGTAAAATCATATGGAAGGCATAAAGGATAGAAGTAACCCAGTTTTCCTAGAGAATAATATATGTAAAGGAGAATAGAGTGACATAAAACTAGAAAGGTTCAGTAACACCAGTTTATAGAAGAAATTGAACACATGCATGGAAAGAGAGACACGACCAGATTCATATACTGAGAGGTTTGAGGAATTTATAATAGAGAAAATGTATAAATGTAATAGAAGGGGAACTAAATTTCTAATTTAAAGTCATTTGTTAGTGTTTTTGTGTAAGCCATCTTGCCTCTGGAAACCTCAGTTGCCTCATTTCTAAAATAGGCATAACAATATTGTTTTTTCATTCCTCAGAGGGTGTTATAAGTATGAAATATCAAATGTGTATGATAGCACTTTATATCTCAGATATCATTTTGGTGATTGGAAAATATGAGACAAATACAGTGACACTAATTTAAGATTTTGACTTGTAGATTCATCATATAATTCTGTAATCACACTTCCTACTCTGTAATAAGAATAAAGTTCTTTATAGTATGCCTTCACTTCTGAATTGGACTGAAATCCAAAGACACAGAAACATAAGAAAGGGAGCTAAATGAAAGAGAGTAAAGTTAATTTCAAGTTTTAGTCAAGACCAAAGAATAGGAATGGATATTTTTAAAAAGTTATTTCCTAAGATACAAATGTTAAAATATTATAACTATATTAAGATTTTAATTGCAAAAAATTAAGAAAGAAGTTAAATTATCATGTAGTTTTTTTTTAAGGTCAGGACCCTAGTGTTATAAATCAGTGTTGTACTGTAAGCCAACATATTACTTTCATAACATTTCTGGAAATTTCATTTGTGAACTGAGGATGCCAAAAATGACAAATACCAGATTTTTTATGGTGAAAACAATTTCTTGCTTATTTAAGATTAAACTAGGAGGCAAATGCAATAATATTAATTTTCTAGATTCTCCCAGAAGAATATAGGAAAGGTGAAAAAGTGGAATGTTCTTCTTGGGCATCATGATTTAGATTTAAACCAAGAATCAAGAACTTGTGATATAATCCCTAAATTATTAATATTAGGCTGAGATAAAATAGGAGCTGTACTGAAAATGATTCCACTAGAAGAATCAGGTATGTAAATCTCTTTTCCAAGCCATGTAATTTTTGTATTTGTTCTTTTATTTGATCTGAACCAGAGATGTAAATCTGAATTAAGAAAAACAATAATGTAAATGCACTTTTCCAGTTTGGCTAAATAAAAAAAAAGTGCAACTCAATTCTGAACTGCAACATCTGAAATTGTGAACTAAATTTACTTTTTTTTAATTTAAATTTATTTAAATTATTTTTAGTTATTAAAAATTTTTATTAAATTATAAAAAAATTAAAAATTAAATTTAAAAAAATATTAAATTATTTTTAGTTTTCAACATTCATTTCCACAAAATTTTGAGTTACAAATTTTTACCCATTCTTGCCCCTACCCACCACCCCAAAATAGCAAGTCTACTGATTACTAGTTCTCCAAATCTGTTCTCTCTTATATCTTTCCTTATCTCCCCCACCAAATTTCTAGTAGGGCAAGATGAATTTCTAAACCCTAGTGCTTGTATAGCTGATTTCCCAGTTGCATGTAAAAAACAATTTTTTTCACATTTGTTTTTAAAACTTTGATTTTTTTATTTTTTCTGTTCTTCCCTCCTGTTATAGGAATGTAAATTTTTAAGATCTTCCCTGCCCCTAGGCTTAAGTGCACCTGGAGCCTATGGTGGGAGGCTTGTTTTTCAGGAGATATTTTGTGATTGGGCAGTGGGTCAAGAAAGTTGTTACATTCTCTGAGCCAGGGGAAGGCTATATAAAGCCTCATGTGAGGCTTTGTTTTGGGGCTCACTTTGAGAAGTATTGTGTGATTTGACCAGACAAGACTCTGGGTGGCTGTTGAGAGCCCCCCGTCTTTGAAAACTCAGATGGTAACTGACTGGGTATGGATATGATGGGTGGACAGTTGGAGACCTGTCTGCTTGATCTGTTTGTTTCCCTGTCTTGTAACTTCTGCTTGTAACCTGTCTGTATACTCTGAAGTTCGGGATGCTGACTTTTTCCCCTGAACTAGATGTGACTATATGTTTGATTGATTAAAGCAAGATTGTTAACCTATTTTGTGTTGTTTTCCTTTAGAAAAGCAGATCTAAGAACCTGTGTTGGAAGCTACCCTGGGGATGCTGGGGAGCTTGCTGCTACACCTCCTCACCCACCCCCACTGAGAAGACAAGAGATTCTGTATAGGCTGTACGTGTTTAGTTATGCAAAATATTTCCATAATAGTTATACTGTGAAAGACTAGCTATATTTCTCTCCATCTTATGCCACCCCTTACTTATTCTATTTTCTCCTTTGACCCTGTCCCTTTTCAAAAGTGTTTGCTACTAACTACCCTTTCCCCCAATCTCCCCTCCCTTATATCATCCCCCTTCTTATTCCCTTCCCCCCTACTTTCCTGTAGAGTAAGATACCCAATTAAGTCTGTATGTTATTCTCTCCTTAAGCCAAATTCAATGAGAGTAAGGTTGACCCATTCCCTTTCACCTTCCTGCTTTTCCTCTCTATTGTAATAGTTTTCTCTTGCCTCTTTTATATGAGATAATTTACCCTATTCTTTCTCTCCCTTTCTCCTTCTCCCAGGCTATTCCTCTCTCACCTCTTAATTTTTTTTAAGATATCATCCTTTAATATTCAACTCATCCTGTGCCCTCTGTCTATGTATACATGTATACACATATATACACTCACATATTTATACACACAAACACCCTTCTATACATACATATATATGTATATGTGTGTATATATATTTTATATATAGATTTCCTTCAACTATCCTCATACTGAGAAAAGACTCATGAGTTACAATTAGCATTTTTCCATGTAGGAATGTGAATAGTTCAACTTTAATAAGTTTCTTATGATTTCTTTTTCCTGTTTACCTTCTCATGCTTCTCTTGCTTCTTGTATTTGATAGTAAAATTTTCTGTTCAGCTCTGATTTTTGCATCAAGTATGCTTGAAAATCCTTTATTTCATTGAATGATCATATTTTCCCCTGAAGCATTAAACTCAGCTTTGTTGTGTAGGTGATTTTTGGTTTTAATCCTAGCTCCTTTGACCTCTGGAATATCATATTCTAAGAGCTTCGATCCCTTAATATAGAAGCTGCTAGATCTCATGTTATCCTGATTGTGTTTTCACAATATTCAAATTGTTTCTTCCTGACTGCTTGCAGTATTTTCTCTGTGACCTGGGAACTCTGGAATTTGGCTATAATATTCCTAGGAGTTTTCTTTTTGGGATATTTTTTCAAGAGGCAATCTATGAATTCTTTCAATTTATATTTTGCCCTCTGGTGCTAGAATATCAGTCCAATTTTCCATAAGAATTTCTTGAAGGATGACTTCTATGGTCTTTTTTTGATCATGGCTTTTAGGTAGTCCAATAATTTTTTTTTTAATCCATTGGTTTTAAGTAACTTGCTCAAGGTTACGTGGCCAGTTATTTTTTGTGTGGGAGCCAAGTATCTGAGGCTGGAATGGGTCCCAGGTCTCCTGACTCCAGGGCCGGCGCTCTTACTCACTGCACCACCTGGCCGCCCCATAGTCCAATAAATTTTTAATTATCTCTCCTGGATCTATTTTCCAGGTCAGTGGTTTTTCCATTGAGGTATTTCACATTGCCTTCTATTTTTTTTTTCATTTTTTTGGATTTGTTTTATAGCATCGTGATTTCTCATAAAGCAATTAGCTTCCATTTGCTCCAATCTAATTTTGAATGAATCATTTTCTTCAATGAACTTTTAAAATTCCTTTTCCATCAGGCAAATTCAGCTTTTTAAGGCATTCTTCTCCTCATTGGCTTTTTGGGCCTCTTTTGCCATTTGAGTTAGTCTACTTTTTAAGGTGTTATTTTCTTCAGTATTTTTTGGGTTTCCTTTACCAGGTCGTTGACTTAGTTTTCATTATTTCTTTGCATCATTCTCATTTCTCTTCCTAATTTTTCCTCCACTTCTCCTCCTTGATTTTCAAAATACTTCTTGAGCTCCTCCATGGCCTGTAACCAATTCATATATTTCTTAGAGGTTTTTGCTGCAAGAGTTTTTTTCCTTGTTCTTCTGTTTCCATGTTTCGATCCTTTTTGTCCCCAATAGGATTGTATGTTCTGTATGAGCTTCCTCTGCTTGCTCATGTTGCCAGTCAATTACTTGACTTTTGAGGTCTTTGCCATGGTAGAACTCTGCTTCCAGAGTGGAGAGAACTGTGCCCCAAATTGCTGGGGTTTTCACAATTGTTGCCAGAGCTGTTGTCTGAACTATGAGTAACGGGCTCTCTCTACAGCCACCACAAGCTCTGGCACAGTGGCCACACACCCTAGGACCACCACCCAAGACTGTGATCCAGATCCAAGTAGGTTAAAGCAAGAAAGATTACTCTCTGAAAGGTCACTTGGTCCCCCTACAATCTGCAGGCCAGGCCAGGAGCTCAGGAGTCAGCCATGGCACAGAAGCTAAAGCTGCTATGTCTCCAATACTTCTTGCCCTGGAGGCAGAGGCCAGACAAAGCTCTTTTGTCACCCAGTTCCAACAGAGTTCTCCACTGGCCTTTTACTTTCTCTTTGGTGTTTAGGGGTTGAAAAGTCTGGAACCTGCCACAGCTACCAATGATTCACTCTCCTGAAGTCTCCTCTGGCTGGTCTGTGCTGCTGGTCCAGGCTGCCCTTTGTCTGGGCCTGTGTGGCTCACACTGGACTGTGCTTGGCTCTCAGTGCAGTGTGATAGACACTTCCTATCAGCCTTCCAGGCTGCCTTCAGTGGGAGATTTGTTTCTCTCTGTTACTTTGTTTTTTCTGTAGCTCTAAAATTTGTTTAGAATAATTTTTAACAGGTATTGGAGGTGGTTGGAGCAGGAGCTCAGCAAGTTGCTGCTTTTACTCTGCCATCTTGGCTCCTGGTCCAAGAGATACACTTTTTAATAATAAAAATTATGATGTTTAAAAAATTGCATTATTTTACCTGTGAAAGGCAGCATAACATCATAAGTGGATGACTGACCTCAGAGTCAGGAAAACTGAGGCAATGATCATAAAAATAGCTAAACATTACCCCTCACTGCTCTGTGATGATTATCTAAGACTCAAAGTGGAAAGCATAGGTCCAGAGGGTAAAAAGGCAAGGTGATATATGGCATAAAGTAATGAACTTGAAGTCAAGAAGAACTGAGTTCAAACCCTGCCTCAGATACTTTGAAGATGTGGGACCCTGATTAAGTCACCTAAACTCTCTGTTCCTCACTTTCCTCTTCTATAAAATGAGGAGGTTAGAGTAGATAATTTCTAAGGTCTTTTTAATCTCTATATCTATTACTCCATAAAACATTATCTGTATAATCTATATATGTCTATATAGATATATATAGTCTCACTCTTATGATATATAGTCATACATCATTTGTGTATCATGGGACTCCACAATCCCTAAAGAATCAAAATCACAAATGACCCAAAAGCCAGTGAAGAAATTAATTCTGGGTAATGTAGGCTGCACAACATTACTGATGATGACTTAAATACATGGACTGACAGGAAATGAGTGATCAGTAGGGGTAGCAGACTAGTCCTTCAGTGAGTATGAAGTTTATTTGATGCTGATCTCAAGTGCTTTACTAGTGCCTATGCAAAATTTAAAAAAGAAAAGAAAGAAACTAATGGAATGCCTCTGGGTAGATTCTACATGAAGAATATGCAGGAAATTATAAAGGATGAATGACAGAATGAGATAATTTCAAAATTGAAGGGGTTTCAGTGGCCATCTGGTTCAACTTCAACATGAACAAGGACCACCTCTGCATCTTTCTGGACAAGTGGTTATATAGTCTTTGTTTTTGTCCTAGTGGGGGTATCCCATTATCTCCAAGGCAATCAATTGCACTCTTCCATAGCTTTGTTATCGTTAATTATTTTTATTGTTGTTTTTCCCTAGAACTAAACTTAAAAACCTAAATTAATATCTTTGCAAATTCCATCCATTATTCTCAGTTCTTCCTTCTGGAGTCAAATATAAGGAAAGGGAAGGGAAGAGAGAACAGAATAAACATTTTTATAGTCCCAATAAATGCTTATTTACTCCTTGATTCCTTCTCTTGCTTTACAAACATTATCACATTTGATCCACACACAAAAAAAAAACCTGGTAGGTCCAAATTTGAACTAAGGTCGTCTTGATAATAGGCCACATCTATCAACTCTACCACCTAGCTACCTCCTTATAGAACAAGTTTAATACCTCTTTCAAAGACTAATCCTTCAAACACATAAAGACAGATATCTGTTTTAGCTTCCTTGAGTCTTTTCGTCTCTAAGCTAATGTAAGGGAGGCCCCTAAATCTACTGAGGTCCTACCCACATCTGAAAGACAAGGAACACAGTAAAGTAACATAGGGACAAAGACTTTCCTATTCTCTTCATTCTTACCATTGGTTTTGTGCCATCTCTCTAGCCAATCAGGAGAATGGTGGAGGCTCAGGGTTTGAAAGCTGGAGAATCCTAAAGCTCAATTTTTTGGTAAGTAGAAGTGAACATTGGAACTATAAAGAATGAACACCATAAACTAGAGTGAAGTCTGTAATAGAGGAATCCAAGCACTTCAGACACAGAACATCAAAATAAGGGGGAAAATAAGATTGAAGGAGTTAGGTATCTAAGAGGACCCTGTTCTTTTGTCTAAACATCAATTTTCTAGCTCATGAGACAGGAAATATAGAGGAAAGAGAAGAGGCATTCAAGCAAAGACTGAAGAAGTAAGATGAGGAACGTCGAGAGGTTTTTTGTTTTTTTTCTGGTTCCAAGACAAAAGGTTTTTGCTTTTCTAAAAGAGTTAGAAAAATCCTATAGGTTTGAGGATAGATAGAAAGATAGATAGATAGATAGATAGATAGATAGATAGATAGATAGATAGATAGATAGATAGATAGATGGATAGATAGATAGACAGACAGACAGATTTAAATGTGAGCACTTAATGGGAACATTCTTCTTCTAAAGAAGAATTAGCCAGAACTATCATATGACCCAGAATCTGAAGGTAGCAGATTATAGCTGAACAGTGTACAGTTGTAAACTGCAATGAAGTAGTGTCCAGGGAAGTATCTAATAGAAGCAACAGAAAAGGTCATATACCCACCTGAATGGCATCCAACATAAACTATAAGACTGAAGGAGAACAGACCAAATAAGAATGGTGCAAAAATATCACTAGAAAACAGTCAGAGGCCAGGCAGCATTAGAGAAAAGAGTTCCCTTCTACCTATGTGCCCTGGCTGCACATATTACCTACATATATGTTATTCCATACATATACCCTGGAAATATGTGTTTGTTATTCCTTATGGAGGTATCTCTCCATGCATAATCCCTTCCCATGCCCACTTTTTTCCATTGATTCCATTTTGGGGCAATAATACACCCCAGGTTTGTGAAGCAATTTTTTATTACTGATTCACTTGAATTTCATGAATTTTATGAAGTGCCTTTGCTTTGAACTTATTCTGTTTTTTGTTTGACACCTAAAGGTAAATACATCATTGGGAGCCTGTGAGTTAAAGTATAGGATCTGTAAATACTTTCACATTATACGTTACTCAGGTTATAAGGACAGATTGTACCAGCTGGAATGAAAAATGGTAAAGAGGACATAAACCCAAATAAGAGAGGGAAAAAGATCAGGTATTTTGCTTCCACCTGGATATAAACTTAGTTCTTTCTAGTTCTTTCTCTGGATACACATATTTCTCTCCATCATGAGTCTTTTGGGATTGACTTATATCACTGCATTGCTGAGAAGAGTCCAGTCTATCAAAGTGGTCATCACACATATGTTGTGTCTGTAATTGTGTACAAATTTCTCCTGGTTCTACTCTTCTCACTCAGCATCAGTTCTTTTAAGCCTCTCCAGGTAAATAAGAAGACTGCCTGCTCCTCATTTCTTATAGCACAATAGTATTCCATAACATGCATATGCCGCAACTTGTTCAGCCATTCCCCAATTTATGGGCACCCCCTTAATTTCTAATTCTTTGCTACCACAAAAAGAGCTGCTATAAACATTTTTGTACATATGGGTCTTTCTCTCATTTCTATGATCTCTTTGGGATATAACCCTAGGAGTGGTATTGCTGGATCAAAGGGTATGAAAGTATTTATAGCCCTTTGGGAATAATTCCAGATTGCTCTCCAGAAAGGCTAGATCAGTTCACAACTCCACCAGCAATGCATTAGTGTTCCAATTTGCCCACATCCTCTCCAGCATTTGTCATTTTCCTGTTTTGTCATCTTAGACAATCTTATTGGTGAGATGTGGTACCTCAGAATTGTTTTGATTTGCATTTCTCTAATCAATAGTGAATTAGAGCATTTCTTCATGTGCTTATAGATAGCCTTAATTTCTTTCTCTGAAAACTGCCTGTTCATATCCTTTGACCATTTATCAATTGGGGAATGACTTGTATTCTTATAAATTTGACTCAATTCTCTGTATATTTTAGAAATGAGTCCTTTGTCAGAGACATAGGTTGTAAAGATTCTTTGCCAATTTCCCACCTCCCTCTTAATCTTGGTTACATTGGCTTTGTTTGTACAGAAACTTTTCAATTTCATGTAGTCAAAATTATCCATTTTACATTTTATAATGTTCTTTAATTCTTGTTTAGTCATAAGGTCTTTCCCTCTCCATAAGTCTGATAGGTAAACTATTCCTTGTTTTAGGAGACTGCTTACAGTATCAACCTTTATACCTAGATCATGCACCCATTTAGACTTGATTTTGGTATATGGTATTAGATAATGGTCTATGCCCAGTTTCTGCCATACTATATTCCAGTTTTCCCAGCAGTTTTTGTCAAATACTGAGTTCTTATCCCAAAAACCAGGGTCTGGAGGTTTATCAAACAATACATTACTATAGTCATTGACTTTGTTACTATTTTTTCTAGCTCTATAAAGTAGGGTTTTTTTTTGGTAAATTAATTGGCATGGCACTAAATATATAATTTAATTTAGGTAAAATTGTCATTTTTATTATATTAGCTCGACCCAGCCACGAGCAATTGATATTTTTCCAATTAGGTAGATCTGACTTTATTTGTGTGAAAAGTGTTTTGTAGTTATGGTCATACAGGTCCTGGGTTTGTTTTGGTAGGTAGATTCCCAAATCTTTTATAATGTCTACAGTAACTTTAAATGTGGTTTCTGTTTCTATCTCTTGATGTTGAATTTCATTGGAAATATATAGGAATGCCGAAGATTTATATGGGTTTATTTTATATCCTGCAACTTTGCCAAATTTATTTATTGTCTCAAGTAGTTTTTTACTTGATTCTCTAGGATTCGCTAAGTATATCATCATATCATTTGCAAAGAGTGATAGCTTGGTCTCTTCTTTGCATAATTTGATTCCTTTGATTTCTTTTTCTTCTCTAATTACTACTGCTAGCATTTCTAGTACCAGATTGAATAAGAGGGGTGATAGTGGACACCCTTGTTTCACCCCTGATCTTATGGGAAATGCTTCTAGCTTCTCCCCATTACATATAATACTTGCTGATGGCTTTAAATAGATGCTACCTATTATTTTAAGGAAGGCTCCATTTATTCCTATACTTTCTAATGTTTTTAATAGGAATGGATGTTGTATTTTGTCAAAAGCCTTTTCTGCATCTATTGAGATGATCATGTGCTTTCTGCTAGTTTTATTGTTGATATGATCAATTATACTGATGGTTTTCCTAATATTAAACCATCTTTGCATTCCTGGAATAAATCCTACCTGATCAAAGTGTATTATTCTTGAGATAAGTTGCTGTAGTCTTTTGGCTAGTATTTTATTTAGAATTTTTGCATCTATATTCATGAGGGAGATTGTTCTATAATTTTATTTCTCTGTTTTATCTCTTCCTGATTTAGGTATCAATACTATATTTGTGTCATAAAAGGAATTTGGTAGGATTCCTTCTTCACTAATTTTCCCAAATAGTTTGTAGAATATTGGAATCAATTGTTCTTTAAATGTTTCATAGAATTCACTAGTGAATCCATCTGGCCCTGGAGATTTTTTCCTAGGGAGCTGACTGATGGCTTGTTCAATTTCATTTTCTGAGATGGGATTATTTAAGTAATTTACTTCCTCTTCAGTTAATCTGAGCAACTTGTATGTCTGTAAATATTCATCCATTTCCCTAATATTGCCAAATTTATGTGCATACAATTGGGAAAAATAATTCCTATTTATTGTTTTGATTTCCCCTTCATTGGAGGTAGATTCACCCTGTTCATTTTTGATACTCATAATTTGGTTTTCTTCTTTCTTATTTTTTATCATATTGACTAAGTGTCTATCAATTTTGTTGGTTTTTTCATAAAACCAGGTTTGGGTTTTATTTATTAATTCAATAGTTTTCTTAATTTCAATTTTATTAATCTCTCCTTTTGTCTTCAATATTTCTAATTTAATATTTAATTGGGGATTTTGAATTTGTCCTTTTTCTAGGTTTTTTAATTGCATGCCCAATTCGTTGAGCTCCCTTTCTCTAATTTAATCACATATGCACTCAGGGATATAAAACTTCCACTAAGAACTGCCTTTAATGCGTTCCACAGATTTTGGTATGTTGTCTCATTATTATCATTCTCTGGAATGAAATTACTGATTGTTTCTATAATTTCTTGTTTGACCCATTCATTCTTTAGGATCATATTGTTTAATTTCCAATTAGTTTTTAGTCTGTCTTTCCCTGGCCCTTTATTGCATATAATTTTTATTGCATCACGATCTGAGAAGGATGCATTTAATATTTCTGCCTTACTGCATAGGATTGTGAGGTTTTTATGCCCTAGAACATGGTCAATTTTTGAGTATGTGCCATGAACCCCTGAGAAGAAAGTAAATTCCTTTTTATCCCCATTCAGTTTTCTCCAGAGATCTATCATACCTATCCTCTCTAAAATCCTGTTCACCTCCTTAACTTCTTTCTTGTTTATTTTGAGGTTGGATTTATCAAGTTCAGAGAGGGGGAGTTTAAGGTCTCCCACTAGTATAGTTTTGTTATCTATTTCCTCCTCTAATTCCTTTACCTTCTCCTCTAGGAATTTGGATGCTACACCACTTGGTGCATATATGTTAAGTAATGATATTGCTTCATTCTCGATGGTGCCTTTTAACAGGATATAGTTTCCTTCATTGTGTCTTTTAATTAGGTCAATTTTTGCTTTTGCTTTATCTGAGATAAGGATTGCTACCCCTGCTTTTTTTACTTTAGCTGAAGCATGATATATTTTATTCCAACCTTTTACCTTTACCTTGTGTGTATCCCTCTGTTTCAGATGTGTTTCTTATAAACAGCATATTGTAGGATTATGATTTCTAATCCATTCTGCTATCTGTCTCCGTTTTATGGGAGAGTTCATTCCATTCACATTTACAGTTATGATTGTTATCTGTTTCTTTCCCTCCATCCTATTCCTGCCCCTGTTAATGTTCATATTTTCCCTCCCTTCTCCCTTCCCCCCCTTAATAGTTTTCCTTTTGACCACCACCTCCCTCAGTGTTCCCTTTTCAGCCCCCCTCCCTTTTCCTCCCCTTTCCTCTTACTACTTCCCTCCCTACAAACCACTACCACCCCCATTTTTTAACCCTTTCCCCCTCCTACTGCCTATAGGATATTTTTATACTTACTGAAGTATGCTATTTCTTCTTTGCATCAAGAGTGACAGGAACAAATCTCATGTGAAGCTCCTCTCCCTCCCCTCTTTCCCTCTAAAATGATACTTTTTGCTTTTGTTCTCCATAGAGTCCTATGCTTAACTGGTTGTTATTCCCTCCTTGTACCAGAACCAATGAGGGAAAAGCTCATATGATTCCCAACTCCCTCCCTTCTTTTCCTCTCCTATATAGTTTTTATGCCTCTATGTGTGGCATAATTTACCCTTTTCCACTTCATCCATTCCCTTTCCTCCATTGCAGTCCCTTTGTAGCCCTTAATAAGATTTTTTTTGAACCATCATTTTGTGTATTTTATACTCATACCCTCTACTTGTCTATAACCAGTTTGCTCTTATCAAATAGCAGGGTATGTGTGTGTTTTCCTTGTTTAACTTTCTAAGTCACTGTTGTACCTCGTAATTGGAGGTTGAATTTCCCATTGAGTTCTGGCTTTTTTATCAAGAAGGTCAGGAACTCTGTTACATCATTGAATGACCATCTCTTTGCCTGGAAGAATATGCTCAGTCTCTCTGGGTATGTGATCCAGAAAATTGTATTCCACTGCCTCCGATCTTTCAGTGTTAGAGGCTGCCAAATCCTGTGCAATCCTCACTGTAGACCCTTGGTATTTGAATTGTTTCTTTCTGGCCACTTGAAGTATTTTCTTTTTTATCTGGTAGTTCTTGAGTTTGGCCTCAACATTTCGAGGACTTTTCAGTTTGGGATCTCTTTCAGCAGGTGTCCGGTGGATTCTCTCGATTTCTATTTTACCCTCAGGTTCTGGTATCTCAGGGTAGTTTTCCTTAATGAGTTTTTGGAGAATGTTGTCCAGGCTCATTTTTTCATCATAATTTTCTGGTAGGCCTATGATTCTCAGATTATCTCTCCTGGATCTTTTTTTTTTTCAGGTCAGTTATTTTTTCTTTGAGGTATTTTACCTCTTTTTCTAATTTTTCATTCTTGTTGTTTTGCTTGACTAATTCTTGGTTCCTCATAGAGTTATTTGTTTCCATTTGGTTAATTCTAGTTTTTAGCAAATCATTTTCCTTGGTTAATTTTTGAAGCTCCTTTTCCATATCATACACTTTTCTTTTTAGAGAGATGTTTTCCTCATGATAATGTTTTTCTAATTCTGCTATTTTTGTTTTGAGAGAATTATTCATTTTGTCTTCTATCTCTCTCATTTTGTTTTCAAAGTTCCTTTTGATCTCATCTAAGAGAGCCTTCTGTGCTTGAGACCCATTCCCTGTTGAAGTTTCAGCTTTGGGTGTGGAGTCCACATTGTCTCCCTATGATGTTGGTTTCTCCCTCTGAGGATAGTAGGACTCCAGAGTCTTTGTCTTTGTAGTCTGCTTTCTACCCATTTTGAGGCATGGTCCTAGCCATGCCCTTCCTCTAGGATCCCAAGCTTTTACTGTAGAGGGTTTTGCCCTGGGGCAGGAGTTACTATGTTTTCAGGGTCAGAGGGGGTGGTTTGGAGAAAGTGAGGTTCACTCTGTCATCCTAGTCTTTGGAGGTCCTGAAAGGGGCTTTTTAAAAAAAATTTCTGGGCTATGAAGTGGTAGCCCCAGGAGTGTTTGCTGTCCAGTCCAGGGGCCCCTGTATTTGCTTCTTCCCTTGCTCTTTCCAGTCTCAGCCCTTTGGTGATAGGCCTGGTAGTGGCCCTTGTGGTTGGTGGGAAGACTTGCCCTCCCAGTTGATTAGGCCCCTTCCGAGCCTGCATCTGCCGGCCATGCTGCGCCTTCCGGGCCTGCCCCCCTTGCCCTCTTATTTCAACAAATATTTATTAAATTGCTACATACATGGAAGCAGTGCTAAAATATAAGGAAACAAAGAAAAGCTAAAAACACAAAAGCAGTACCTGCCCTCAAGGAGTTTACATGGTAATGGAGGAAATAACATGTAAATAAATAAGTACACCTAAGATACATGCAACATAGATGAAAGGTAGCCTTAGAAAGCAAGGTTCAATCCTGTTTCTTTTGAATAAATTATTACCCTCCAGAACCATATTCCAGTAATGAGTCTGATTCCATTGAGTCTCAAAAATGCCTGCAAGATCAAATCTGCATCTTTCATCTTGTTTGTGTTATTTCATTATGCTGATTTTCTCTGCTTTGTGTATCTATGTATAGACAGCTAATAGGGTCATAAATTTTATTATAAGAAGGCATAAATGGGTTTCATTTTGCACTGAGATAGAGTACCTTTGTAGATAGTTAACATTATAGATCCTTAATAAAAAGCAGTGAGCCCACAGATGCATTGAAGATTGAAATATAACAATGATGATGGAATGCAATCCCTCCTTACCTCTGTCTGATAAAATCCTTCTCTTCTCTTAAGACCCAGCTTGAATACTACCTTATGAACAAAGTTCCTATACCTGATGCCCATAGCTGCTAGTTCTCTCCCTCCCTTGTAATTATTGCTATCTAATTGTATTTTTCATATTTATCCCCTATATACTTATACCTCTACATGTTGTCTCCCCTAATAGAATTTAAATTCCCTGGAAGTGGGAATTTTTGTTGTTTTTGTATCCCTAGTGGATAGCCCAGTGACAGATGTATAGTGGGCATTTGATACATACTTTCTGATTGATTGATTGTTAATACTAATGCTGATGATGCTGATGCTGTTGATGGTGAGGATGATGATGGTAAGGATGATGATAAAGTATAGATTGGATGTTGAGGCTTCTGTCTACTCTGAGATTCTATGATATATTTTGATAAAAATTTAACATTTTTTTGGCTTTTTGGAGGGCAGTTGGTGTTAAGTGACTTGCCCAAGGTCACATGGCTAGTTTTTGTGTTAAATGTCTGAGGCTGGATTTGAACTCAGGTCCTCCTGACTCCAGGGCCAGTGCTCTATTCACTGCATCACCTAGCCACCCCAAACTTTAATATTTTCAAAGGGTTTTCATATATATATAGAGAGAGAGAGATATAGATATACACACATACATATATACACATATGTACACACATGCATACACATATACATACGTAGACACATACATATATATATATAATGATATATGTATTTGTGTGTGTGTGTGTGTGTGTGTGTGTGTGTACATCCTCAACATTCCTGTTGTAGTTCAAGTGTGATAGTTTTCATTTTACAGATTTGGAAAGTAAGACCCAGAAATGTTAGACGAATTGCTTAAGATTACAAAACTATTGGATAGCATAGCAAGATTTCAGTTGAGCCCTTTTGATTCTATCTCCAGCTTTCTTTCCTCTGTTTCACAGTTCTTCCATTCCCTGATTTTCACCAATAAATTTTCATTCTCCTTAACATTTAAGGACTTCATCATAATTCTTTAAAATGGAAATTCTGATATGTGTTTATTTTCAGGGGGTAGCTATTAGGTTTGTATATTAGGACCAACAAGATAAATGCAGCTAGAAAGTAACGTAGAATTGTTGAGGGGAAAGGAAAGAGCCTGATTTACAAAACAAAACAAAACAAATATGCCTAAATTTATTGGATATAGTTACCATTAGGGCAGCTGGGTATCACAGTACATAGAGCTCCAGGCCTGGATTCAAGGAGACCTGAGTTCAAATGTGGCCTTAGACATTTGCTAACCGTGTGGATCAGAGAAAGTCATTTAACCTTGTTGCCTCAGTTTCCTCAACTATAAGGTATTTGCCTTAGCCAAGGACCCTGGTAATAAAGCCAGCACACTATTACCAGATACTACCATTACTTGACTACCAGAAAATATTAATGCTAGCCTGTTTGAAAGACTTGTTCCCATCTCAAAGTCATGATTTTATTTTGATCAAGGTAAACGCTATAAAGAAGATGGTTCATTTGAGTGTTCAATTAAATCTGTATCTGTATTGATCTTATACCCAAAGGAAGGTGATTTTCTAAAGGGTCCCTATATCATGTGAAAAACTTTAGTAGACATTGCTTCTCCTATACTATGACAGCCTAAATATTGGACAATACAATATAAATAAATACAGAGATGATTTAGTTATGACGCTTAAGAAAATATCTTCGATAGCCTTAATGAATGATTTAGTTTTTGGAAAGAGTCAACAGTCATTCAAATCTGTTAGAAAAGATTGGTAATCAATCTGTGTAATATCACGATAGGGGTTTCTTAGCTATTTTGAGCCTTGGCAGCAATGTTGAAATAGTATATTGAAAGATCATTACATTCCAATATGATATTTACATATAAGCCTGTAGGACTTAGTGTAGGATGATAATTAATGAGAGTATAATGTAAGTTCCTTGAGTGAATGGACAATTTTTTTTTCTTTTCATCTCTAGTGCTTACTTGGGCACAATGCCTTATAAACATAGTAGAAGGATAATAAATATTTGTTAAATAGAATCTCACTGAATTTAATTGAAGGGACCTCTCCAATAAATGACATTAACTCATTTAGACAGTATTGTATATTTCTCTAAAACTAAATCTCAAAGATCCTTATTATGTTATAATCACACAGGATGTAATTTCACTGACAAGAAATCACTAACATAATCGGGTTAACCTTATATAGATATTGTGTACCACCAAAAGGTAATGGAAGATCAAAAATGAACAGCTTGCACATACTAGAAATGTTTCAAAGATATAGGGAAGGTATGAAATGCTATCATAATCCTTTCCTCTTGGTTCTTATGCATTTTCCATTTTTACTATTGTGCTGTTCCCTGAAGTCTGTGTGGATTTAAGCCAACATTTTTATTGACTATCTCCAAACTCCTATGTCTGGAATTTTCCTCCTCATCTCTACTTCCTGCCCTCCTTGGCTTCTTTGAACCCCAAGATAAAATACCATCTTCTACAAGACCTTCTGGATCTCCCAAAAGCACAGATTTATTTTTGTCTTTCTTCATATCCTCAGCAATTAGCACAGTGCCTGTCACATAGTAGGCACTTAAAATGAATGTTGACTTTATATTTCAGATTGTCACATAGAAGGATAAAAATAGCTTCAAGTCTAAAATTGGCTAGATAAGCATTCAAAGTTCACCAGTTAATTTAAATCTATCTGTAAGGGACTTCTTCCTTATTATTATAGGACTGGTAATCCAAAACTCATTGTTTCCTATATCAATATATTAAGGATTGGTAATTTCAATGATGTGAGCAATCATTTCATTAACACAGGGGCAAATTCTTTGCATTATAGTAGGTAAAAAAAAAAAGCATCATACTGCCTCCAGTTTGGTGATGAACGTATCTGAACTTAGCTAGGATAATTATCTTACCAGGGACATGGCCTGTCAAATCAAACTCTTTCTAGCTTGATAGGACCTGCAAGATTTTGTGTTCTTCTTTATGCCATGATGAAGCATTCAAATAGGAATTTAGGGTAGGACACCATTCCTAATGGATGTAATGATTTTCTTTCATAGTTTCTGATCTGTACAATTGCAGCTGGTATTCCATCAGAAAACATTAAAAACTCTTAGAATTGTTCCAAATAATTAAACTAGTATTGTATGTATTTATAAATCAAGTCAATTAGGAGCAAGTTCAGAAATAATTTTGTATTTATCTTCTTTTAGGAAATGTAAAATTTTTGTAAGCCAAAAAGTGGATAGGTTGCTTATTAGTTCACATAATACAGTAAGGGTATCACAAAAAAAGGTTAATAGCATTACATAAAAGATCATTTTAGGACAATTACATGCCTAGACTTGAAGAGGGGATTATGGGGGAGATGCAACACAGAATTATAGTTAAAAAAAAAAGACGGTAATAGCATGTGAACACAATTTTTCAAGGTTCTCACCTATCTATCACAAACTAAGTTTGTATAGCATTACAAATTCTGGTATCCTTTATTCTTTTTTAAAAAGTCTTTGTTAGAGATTTCCCCCCAGAATTTGAAAGATTACAATTACCTTACAATATGCTTTTATACCCATATGGCCCAGTTGAGTTTGTTATTTCTGATAATTAAGGAGTTTAGCAGTCAGACCTTTAGTATAGTAGATCTATATAGCCTTAATTACTTATTTAATTTCTGGAAGTGGTTAAAAGCCATCTAACAAGTTCCTTCACACCTACTTCTGTGTTAAGGGAACTTCAATATTGAGGCAAGTATATATTGGAAACATGTAGGCAGTTGCAGTCATGAGTTGTGTAGGTAGAACAACCACATTCATTGGGGAAAAGGCAGCATGGGTTACCATATCATTGCCAAAAGAGCTGGGAGCACTGCAACTGAGTTGGAGCTGCCAAAAGAGGTGGATAGGGATCCAGATTTCCAGGTCAAGAAAACACACACACACACACACACACACACACACACACATACACACACACACACACCAGATGTAGACTCAGGGAACAAGGAAATCATGCAAATAAAATTAGGAGCCAACAAAAGTGCTGAGTCAATTATGTTGGTGAGACCACTCTAAATGTTTACTGCAAGTTTGGGGGACTATGTTGAATTTCTGGTTAGTCCTATTGAAAAGAGATCTTTATTTTGCTATAAGTTTAGGCTCAAGTGGACAGGGTTTCAAATTTGGAGTCAGGAAGACCTGAGTTTGAATCTTGCCACAGAGAGTTTTTAAATGTATGACCCTGGGAAAGTCAATTAACCTCTTATATCCTCAATTTTCTTATATATAAATTATTATAATAATAATAATAGCATCTATCCTCAAGGGCTATAATGAGAATCAAATAAATTAATATGTGTAAAGTGCTTTACAAACCTTAAAGTGCTATACAAATGTTAGCTATTATTGTGGTTATTATTATTCATTACTTTTAAAATAAAGTATGTTTTACATGTAATATCCTCTTAAGTCTAAGTCCTTACAGGGTACCTAATGATCTTTTCTGGGAGAAAAAATGATCCAGAAAAGAAATTCCCACCTAAATGTGGGATCCTTCACATCTGGCTCCTCCCCCAAGATCTTGCCTGGGATCTTTGTATCAGGATGAATGATCTGAATCTCATATTGTCACACAGGATGATTGGAAATATACAGAATGATATGATATCTAAATGGAAGGATAAAGTTTTACATGTCACACATGATAAGCAATTAGTGAATTTTTTATAACTTGGATAAAAACATTCATAAACACAAAAAAAACTAAAATTACATTTTTACAAAGTTATAACAGCTCAGTTCAATGGGGAAATTGATCATTTCAGTCATTTGGGTAGATTTTTTAAAGTTTTATTTATTTTTTTGTGCTCAATTTTGTAACCAGGATTCTTTCTGACAGCACCTTATCTCCTCTTCAATGGTATACTCAAGGGAAAACTCCTACATTGATCTCTCTATTGATTTACTTCTTTGGTATCTTTTTACCTGAAAGTTCTTTCTTTATTCCTTTGTATTTAGTTACCATTTTTTGTTTTTAGTCTCTGAAGTTCTGGAAATTTCAATTAAAATAACATGCAAATGTAATGAGTACAAAGTAGAAAGAGATGTGAAGTTCTCTTAGTGACTGGTCTCTAGGTGTGCCTTAGGAAGAAGTGAGGTGACAAACACAGGAACAATTTGAGATAAAACTCTGAGACTTCTGCTAGCAGTGCTCATTGCCTGTCTGTGAAAATTTAAATTTTTAAACTAGTCTATTACGCAAATTAGATATTTATCTTTGTATATCAGGAGTAGAAAAATAAACCCAGAAAACTACAAAGATTTTGATAAAAATATTGTGTAAAAGTCCATGTGTTAATATAAATTTGATAGAGTCGAGTCTCATCTCTTTAATTAAAAAAAAAAACAACTAAGTGAGAAGTAAAACAATACAAGAGACAAGATGGTTAAAAAAAATGTCTGGAGTATGGAAGAGTATGGATGAAATTTTGCCTCAAATGAGTTCGTGGAGTTTTACTATCAGAGACATAACTAGAATGAAGGAGAACGAGCAGGACAATTGGCAGGGAAGAGGAAAGAAGGGGGTCATCACTATTGCATTAGCTCCTGCCTTTTCCTGCCTATCCAAGGCATCCCAGGGAAAACACAGGGGACCAGGATCTCTGTGGCACAAGTCAAAAGGGAGTGTGAGAGGACTGGAATGGGCAGGCACGAAGGAAGGACTTCAGGTTCGTGATCTGGGTTTCCTTCTCCAAGAAGGTGGGGTGCTATCGACCAGGTGTTTTCCAAAATAAAGGCAGTACATATCATCAGCATCCCAGGAGACCAGTATTCATCTAGGGAACAGTCTCCTGCTCATGATTTGCTCATAGAGAAAGGTCCCTTCAGGAACACCCTCAAATTATGTTCCATCTCTCATAAAGGGAAGAGTCAGTGATCATTTCTTACTACAGATATATCTGCTTGTCAATATCCCCAGGATGGACGGGGTCTTTGTAAGCCCAGAATCTGCTGAGCCCATCTGGGATACCTCAAATGTTTGTGCTCCATGCTGCTCAAATTCTCTTCAGATAAAGGTCTGGAGTGTAAAAGAAGACAGGGTTGAAATTTTGTATAAAGCAATACCTGGTAAGCTTGGGGAAGGATCCCTTCCCAGGGAGGCCAGGGGCATCAACACGGAGGAATGTATTGGTAAATGTTTAACAATTGGTTCTCTGGGAAAAAAAAAAAAGGCACAACACTTTTAAGTTTAATTTGCATTATTAACACGTTCCCCCTTCACTTTCTTAAGTCTAGACGATCAACAAAACAATAAATGAAGTCCTAATGTGTAATATCTGCTGATTTTGAAGATGTGAATGTTCATACAGAAAATTTTACAATCTGTTCTGATTAGCCAATTCAAGCCGGTTCCAGCATGCAACTGTACTTGAAAATATATCTACCAAAGTTCCAAAGTACAAGGGTAGAGGTTGGAATGGAGAGAGAAATAATGACCTAGTCACCATACTCACTGAGAAAGGAAGGAGACTATGAGTGAAGACCTGCCTTTAAATCTAACCCAAGACACTTATGTAAAGCTCTTCACAACTAGGTTCCATCCTACTTTTCTTCCTTTAATACACATTACTCATCTCTCCATACTTTTTAGTTCAGCCAAACTAGCCTTCTTAATACTAATTACCTCTTACGTAGGGCTTTAAGATCTAGAGATTTATGTATAGATATGTACATGCATATATATCTGTATATACATTGCTTATCTTATTTGTATAATTCTATGCATTTGATACTATTATTAGCCCCATTTTGCAGATGTGGTACCTGAGAATCAGAGAGATTAAATGACTTCTCCAGGGTCACAGTCATATCAAGTGTGTCTGAGGCAGGATTTGAATTTCTTTCCAAGTCTAGCACTCTATTCACCACGTCAGAGGTATCTAACTCATTCCTTGTTTGTCAACTGCAAAACTACTGAGTTTGATCCAAAGTAGGTTAAAGTGTTTAACAAAAATACATTAAAAAGACAATATAACATAAATAACATTAATTTATGATTGTCCAAATTAAAATGCAGCCAGCGGGGATTTCTTTCTATTTGAGTTTGATACTGTTACTTTATGACTCGTAGATGTCATCTTGATGTTCCTTATACATACAATGCATCTCCTCCCCTTTCTACCATCATGCCTTCATACTGGCCGTCCTTCATGCTTATGTAACCTTGAGCAGTCTGACCCCCACTGTGTGAATGACAGATCTATTACATTTCACCATTCCCCCGATTCTTCTTTACCCTTAAGGGAGAGGGGTGGGGAAGGGTTCTCCTCTCTGCCATTGGCTCAAGCTCTCACTGATTGTATTTCTCCAATGTTACAGGTCCAAATGTCCCAGTTAAGTTTCCCCACTTTGTCAGATTAGCTTTTACAAAAGAATATTTACTTCAAATGTATAATATGAACAGCATGAAAACATTTCCCCCTAATACCTCCAGGGCATAATCCTCCCCTTTACTACTTCAGCCTCTGAGGAGCAGATGGTTCACAGACTACCTTAGTTGCTGCATAGTGTTAGTCCCATCAAAATTCTAAGTCAAACTCCCAGCCCCTCAACCCCCAAATTTGTATCCTGGGATTGTAGCTTCTCGGGGTCTTTGATATGGGGATGGCAGCAATATCAAACTGGAATCCTGGTCTCCAACATCCCCATGGATCCAACTCAGGGTCTACTACCTACAATTAAGACTATCTGAAAAGAACAAGACAATAGCTCAAGCCTGTTTCTCTTGGCCACAGGGCCTAAGGAAAGGGGAAGTTAGTCCTTTCCTTCTCAGCTTACTTCATGGACCCCCCTGCTGTGAGTAAATCAATCTTTTACTCTTGAATGTCACTGGAAAGAGAGTAAATTTTGCCTGTCAAGTAGATTAAAGACAGAAAGAAGCTGAAGCTACATAGCCACTGTAATGAATCTGTTCTCAATTCTGTGGTAGGTCAGTGCAAAATGTCTTCTCTCAGAAACAGGTCCCTAGAGTCTCCCCTGTGTGCTCCCTAAGCTTAGATATTTGAGGCATCATGAACTGAAGCCCCCTTTCACCTGGAAAGCACTCCTTCACTCTCTGCCTCACAGATTCCTTGTCTTTCCCCAAGATGCAGCAGCTCAAGCACTACTTTCTACATGAATCCTTTCCTTATCTGCCCATTTGCTAATGCCTTAGTTTTCTTTACCTTATACTTTGCTAACTTGCAATTATATTTATTAATACTTATTCTGCATTCACTTATATTTCTACTTCTCTTCCCTTTTAGAATTTTAGAGAAGAGATTGTTTTATTCTTTGTACTTGTACCCCAGTATACAGCACATTGTATGTATTTAATAAATGCTTGTTGTTTGAGAAAATTCTTGTGCATTGGATTTTACTCTAAGCTACCTATAGTCTGGTACAGCAAACATCAAAGGGTTGTGTGATGATGACCCAGTTTGACAAGGTCATTGATGGCTATATCCTGGATGATACTTTTTATAACCTTCCTATTCTCTTAAGACATGTTTTTATTAATTAATTAATGAGGGAAGGGGGAAGAAAAAGAGTAAGAAGAAGCATATATTGCCTACTATGTGCCACACATTATACTACATGCTTTTTACAGATATTATCTCATTTGATCATAGGACCTTGACATTAAATATACTAGCATACTCAATAGTCTGCTTCTCAGAGAGTGTATTTCATGTCCCCATGACTTACATCTCTCCCCACTCCAAAACATCCTCCACACAGATTCCAAAGTTATTTTCTTTAAATTCAGTCATGACCATTCAACAAATTCCAGTAGTTACCAATGATCTCAAAGATCAAATATGGATTCCTATACCTGGCACTTAAGGGCCTTCAAACCTGGACCCTTTCTGTACCTCTATAGTGGGGAAACACCAAGAAAAATAGTTCCCTGCTCTTAAGGAACTAAAACATTGTTTCTTAACCTGTATTCCAAGGGAATGATTGGGTATAGACCCCATACTTTCTGAGCTAGTATAACCTATTTTGTTGTATATATATATATATATATATATATATATATATATTTCTTTATTTGTTCTTAAGAAACATCTTCAAACTTTAATTGTGAATCTGGTTAGGGTAGCATATATTCTTGGAAAATTGTGGTAGAGGGGTGCCCAGGGTTGTACTGGTCCTCTGACTGAAGAAAGAAAACTTTTTCCAGGGTTTATCAGCATTTTAAGACCATGACCCTACCAAATGTGGGGTCCCTTTATAGAAATGAGACCCTGTTATATCATTGGTAGAAAATTCTAAAGATCTATACATCACTGCCTTCAGAAAGAAATGAATACAGCAATTAAGAGCAGGTTTGGAATTGTAGTATTAAATGAAGAGATTAAAATCTGGTAGTCATGGAGCAACTTTCCAGATGTCAAGTCTACTTGTGGAGTTTCATAGCCATCTAGAGATTAGAAACACATAATTTTTGACTAAGGATGCTATATGGTGTCCCTGGAACAAGGAAAGCCATGTGAGAGGTTATAGTCCTTTCAGATACTACCGTACAAGGCTTGTCATGACTTAGGCTTCCAACATGGTGTCAGTGAACCTATAAATGGAACCATGAAAGGAGAAGGGCACACATCCTCTCAACTCTCAACCCCAAATTCCACTTCATGAAGGGGACCAGAGACAGTAAATGAACAGCTAGATAGTATGGTGGCAGCTCTAGGTCTGGAGTCAGGAAGACCCCAATTCAAATTTGTCCTCAGACATTTTCTAGCTATATGACTCAGGGGAAGTCACTTCATCTCTGCCACACTGTCTACTATACAGCAGCACTCTGTTAAGCACCTTTTTACAAATATTATCTCATTTGATCCTTAAAATAACCCCACAAGGTAGGTGCTATTATTGGCCCTATTTTACAGTTGAAGGAACTGAGGTAAACAGAAGGTAAGTGATTCATTTCTATACAAAGAAATTTCTACACAAAGAAATCACACATATATTTCAATTTGGAAGATAACTTAGGGGTCATCTACTGAAATTCTGCATTTTAAAAACATAGAAACTTGGGGCTTAGAGAAACTAAGTGACTTGTTTAAGGTCACAAAGGCATCAATTGGCAGTATCAGATAACCTGTTTCTAAATGCAGCATACCTCTTTCCTCACACTTAGTACTTTCTCTAAATCATAAAAATTAAATCAACAATTTTAGACTTGATCAGTTTTTCAATTGGTTCAATTCTGTTTCATTTTCTTGCTTCCTGGTCCTTGTCCATGAAACCATGGGTGATTAACATGGCAGAACACAGAGTTCCCACCTCCCAGGAGAATGGCAAAATGAATTCATTGTTTCTCTCATTGTATGCAATTCATTTCTTGAATCCACATCCTTTTCAATCTATTCAAGTCATTTTAGGTCCTACAAAATACTCTTATTCTTTGAAATTGGCAGTCATCTAAAATCAGCAGCCAGGCAGTGATGACCTACATAATGTTTATCTCCCTGGTATGTCTCCTTCATACCTCTTCAGGAGTCTAAACTCCTATAGTTCATTTTCAAAAGAGTCTGTCGCTTAAAGATTTTCCTTTTGAGTAGAAGTCAAGATCTACATGCAATTTTGAGTTCACTAAACAGGTGTGCACACTCAAAAATACTGCTGCTACCTCCCTCAAAAAAAATGACATAATAGGAACTCAGGAGCAAATGAGTTTATTTTTGTTTCATAAAGATGTTAAATTATGACAATCTCTTTTACCCACAACTAACTCTCTTCCTATGCCATACACTTGCATATCCAGGTGCTAATATCAGTATCCCTTACTGCCAGCTTTGTGGCCACAGACAAGTCATTCAACATTAAGTCTCTATTTCTTCTTCTGTAAAATAACAATTTGTATTACATGATCACAATAATTACTTTCATTTCTAAAATTCTCTTCACCTAACCATAATAAGACTGATGCTACAAAGATTACCCTACAAAATGATCTCTCTCTTATCTATCTATCTATCTATCTATCTATCTATCTATCTATCTATCCATCTATCTATCTATATATCATCTCCATTTTCATTATTTATATATGTATAACATATATGGAAAATAGCTAATTATGTATGTGCATACATATGCATAGTATCTACATATTAACTGTGTGACCTTGGGCAAGTCACAACCTCTATTTGCCTCAGTTTCTTGAACTTTAAAATGGGAGTAATAATAGCACTTACTTTTTTTTAGTTTATAAAAGCAAATTTATTGTATTTTCCTTTAGCATAACCTATGCATCTAAGCTACAGTGAACAATCTGACATAATAATCAGAAAATAATTAATGATTCTTAAAAGTTTTTTACCTTGATAGCATGTATACATTATACATAGGTACATATACATATATACAGACAGATACAAGCACAATATGTATGTGTATGTATGTGTGTATACACATGTGTTTGCCTCTTGTTGTATTCCCAGACCTTCACACAGTACTTCATTAATATTTATTTATTAATATTTTTGCATGTATATATACATCTATACCTAAACCTGCATTTATATTTATCTTTGCATGGATGTAGAGAAGAGTGAGTACTATACATGGCAAAGATTGGAGACAACATTTCTATAAACTAAAAGATAAATAGTATTTGGCATAGAAAAGGAACTCCTTTTTTTTTTTTCAAATAGGAATTTACTATATCATTATGCTCTGGAACTCAGGAGGATAGTTAGAAGAAGGTAGAATTGAAAATATCTGGCAATTTAGGGACCCAAAACACAGTGTGGGGTTATGGAGGTAACCAAGACAATGAAAAGCTTCCTCGTTTCCCCCATTTTCAAGAGACTGATAATGCCTGCCAAGCTAAAATGACTAGGGACAAGACAAGCAATGTCCGTGCTACTTTCCCTAAAAATTTCAATCCATTATTCTGCATGTAGGGACACTTTGCCAAGGCTTCCCTTATTAGAGTCATTTGGAATAGTTGGAAGATATCAAGACCCAAAGTATTCTGGGGGGAAGGATAATGAGACTGTATTTAGTGGTAATGTGGGCTTTACTTTACTATTGCTTTATAGTTCAGTTATATTATGAACAAATGTGAAACTTTTATGTTTCAGTACTATTGGGAAACAAGTTTTGCTAGCAGATGATTCAACTAAATATATTGGAAGCAATTTAATTAGGGAAATTTCCCAGAGCTTTGAAATCTAAGTGGAGGCAAAATGAGTCAATGAGGATACAAATTATTGAGAACCTCCATGTTAAGAATACAGTCCACTGGAAAATAAAATTATTATTCAACATCTGTGAAATGAGGATGATGATGGTGATGTAAATACTAAAAAAACCCAGCAACAACCAGCACCATAATTTTTCTTGTTAGGGATACAATGTCAAAGAAGGACGATATACAGTTTGGATTTCATTGCCCTTAAACCATTATGGTAGCTAGGAAAACCTAGTGAATATAGTGAAATTGGGATTTGACAATACCACTGATTGGAGCAGTACAACCGTCAATGTTATACAATTGTTCCTAAGTAGCAAATAATTATATAGGGTGGCATGGTGTTCCATCTAGGAACTATTTGAAACTGGTATACTTATTAGTTTGAAACATACAAGGTAAGAAAAGTAAAACTCCTTCATGTTCTAGTAATACAAGAAGTCAAGTTATTCAAGTGCCTTACATATTAATATATTTTATCTCTGTTAAAATTTACTGTAACTTGATTTTCAAAAAAATAGGTATTTTGTATGTGATTGCATATATGGAAGGAGATTCCTAATTGATGGAAAGATTATTGATCCAATGCTACAGGACATTAAGAGGGATGTAATTGGTTCTAGATATTCTTCCATCCTGAGCTTCAGGGAGAAAGACACGTGTGGTAAGAGACTATTTTCAGTACTCCAGTGGAAAGAAAAAAGAAGCCTTGGAAGCTTCATATATAGGGAAGCTAGTTCATCAAGATGTCACATCACTCAAAGGTAAACTCTCCAAAGTCTCCAAGCTGATAATCAAGAAAGTGTTGAGGAGCTAGATTCTCTTACATGTTTTCAACTTCCAAAATCTTTCCCCACTGCCTTGGAGTTACCTGAAAAGATATTTGGAAACACATCTATCTCTTTCCCCAAATCTGGAGCTTGAAGAGTTTCTATAACCAACTCCTCCCCTCATCTAGGTTCATAGTGTTGGGTCGGCATGTTCTCTACCTATTAAGAATCTCTACTAGAATATGCAACATCATGGAAAAATATGTCCCAGGCTTGATAAGAAAACAAGATTATATATTGAACAGATATCTTAGTTGTCTATGTGTATTCTAATTAACTCTTTCATCTATTTATAGTTTCAAGAGGTTTTAAATAAAGTAATGATTTTAGAGTTGAAAAAGATCTTTAAAAAATATCTAGTGCAATAACTAGAGGTACCTCACATAGCAAATTGGCCACTAGTCTTAGAATCAAGAATAATTGGATTCAAATCCTAATTCAGATCTTTATTAGCTATGCAACCCTGGGTAAGTCACTTAAACTTTCAGTTACTTAGTTTCTTCATCTAGAAATCAAAGAGGGTAAGTCCTTTCTTCATCTAAACTTCTACAATCTTTATATCGCCAGAACCTTATTTGACGAGTGAGTCAACAAAAGCCTCAAGAGGATAAATAAAGTGCTTAAAGTCATATAGCTAGTGCATGTCCAGACTGGCATTAGTCATAATTGTATTTTGACATGTGGATCTCTATTTCAAAGCATATCAATTTGACATCTTTTCTGTCTGAAGTAATTCCTCATGGAAAACTTTGTGTGAAATGTTGCCAAACGTTGTTTCTAAAATCTCATGCCTTTCATTCATGTGTACACCAATTCTGATTATTGGAAAAATAACTGGGCACATATGGCAAGTTGTGTTTTGATTACTACTGTTCCTAATTGTTCATTATTTTATTGGCCTCCATATGTTCACACAATCCCCCCCCCCCATGTTATAATAAAATTTGGGGAAGAAACTAAGAATCATTCATATTTTTAAAAATAATTTTTTACTTCATAGAATCAAAGAAGTTTAGTATTAGAATGAATTTTAAATTCCATCTAATCCAGAGTACTTATAGTACATAATTTCTTTTAAAATATTTAGATTTTTGTATTTAAATATACTCGGCTTTCTTTGTAATCCTATATATTTTATTTTATGCATTTTAAATGTATTCCTAGAAGGGGTCCATTCCTAGAAAGGTGTACTTCTCACCCCAAATAACCTTTCTGTCATAAATTCTATTGTTAGAATATCATCTCTTTGACTAAATAAAAATTTATACAGCACTTTAAGGCTTATAAAATTTTCATTCAAACCTCTCCAAAACTCTATAATGTAATCACAATGGCATTATTGTACCCATTTTGTATACTAAGAGTTGTTGCCCATTGACATTGAACTGGTGAGTGTAGGTAGCAGTTGGGTCTTGAATCTTGGCTTCTCCTGACTCCTAGTCAAGCATACTTTCTGCTATATCATACTGCCTCTCAGCTGAAGATTTTGATTACACAGATGACAGGATTTATAGCTGAAAAGATTCTTAGAGATCATCTAGTCCCAGGGCTCTTTTTTTGTTGTTGTTGTAAATCATGGACACCTTTAGAGGTCTAGTAAAACCTATGGACTCCTCAGAATAATGTTTTAGCATGCATACAAATCAAGCAAATCATATAATATATGAGTCAATAGTCTGGTTTAACCAAGGATACACAAATAATAAAATAGCAGTTCTAGGATTTGAAATAAGGTCCTCTGGCTCTAATTTAGGCCTTCTTCCTTTCTTCTCCCTCTCAACATCCTTCTATCTTCAGAATTAAAACTCTCGGCTTCTCTTTAACATTCTAGATTATTTTTTGACATAAAATTTTGATAAGAAAGAAAAAGAGAAAAAACATGAAGGCACTGAATATTATGGAGAGTAGAATGGCAGGAAGGATGTAGAATAAAGAAGTCATAGAAACTAAAGACGAACTTAACCAATTTCACAATTTTTCTGAAGGCTGACCCAACCTCTGTCTTCTAATAAAAACATACACAGATACATTTTGTAGGATCACAGATTTAAAATGAGAAGAAACATTAGAGATAATTGAGTATAATCTCATTTTACAAATGGAGAAAATGAGGCCCCAGAGAGGTTAAGTGACTTACTTTAGTTTATAAAAACATTATAAATATCTGAAGCAAGGTTTAAACCCAAAGATTCCTGACTTCAAGTCTGATGTTCTATCTACAATATGCTGACTCAATTCTAGTTATTATTTATTTTTATTACAGCTCTTCTTCATTCACTATCTCAAAAGAGATTTTAGGCATATGCTCATGTGTATGTATACATACATGATAAAATTTAATATTTCTACATATATACACATACATACATATGTTGGTTGGTTGTTCATTTTTGAAGAGGATTAAAATGACATAACTATGCTAGAGTCAAGTTTCAATGTGTTCAACTGTGACTGATCAGACCAATACAAGCTCAGAATGCTCTACCACAGGTTGGGCACAAATAGTCCATGCAAACATTTGGGATGGATAGTCTAAATTTGCACATCCCGTGTTTCATTTGAACTGTTTCAATTATGCTTTGCTCATAAAGCACAGCACCTTCTCTGATGTGGGTATGCCATGTTAAGCAGTCCTGTGCCTCCCATGTCCTGTATCTCCCATGTCACACCAATTCCAAAGTTCTTAAAGAGAAACCTTGAGAGTATCCATCACTTCTTCTGACCACCATGTGAACATTGCCCTGTATGAATATATAGAGAGAGTATATGTACATATATGTGTAGAGATATGTATCTATCTACATATATATCACTATCATTTATTTCTTGCATTTTTTAACTTTTCCCCTGCCTCTGAGTACTCCCTGATTCTCATAGATTTTACCCTCAATGTCAATAACATCATTTATTTTCCTTATCTCTTCATTGTAAATCTGGAAAAGAAGAGCTAAAGATGCTATGAGATTTTCCTTATTAGGTAAGTCATTTCCAGTGACAGAGAAAGAGTTCAGAATTCCTGATTCTCTTTTAGTCAAGAAGTATTTCTCAAAACTCATTCTCCTGCTAGAATGAGCAAGAGGAACATAAATCAAATTATATATGGCAAGGCATTCAGGCAAGAAGTGTGTTCACATATATATGAAAAAGGGAAAATAAAATTCACTTCAAAAGGTACATCAAACATTTTAATATGAAGCATATGTATACAATGGGGGAGCTATTGCTATATTACAGAAGAAGATAGTTAACTAAGGCACTAAGGAAATACTTCCTTTAATGATGTATACGTACTGTTGCGTTAAAATGAGGATTATAATACTACTGGTCATCCCACCACTACCAGTACCAAATGGAAGTTAACATTAGTTCTTTTTTAATTAGGTTATTTTAATAAGTTGTAGGTGATAAGATGATTGGAAAATTAATATAGGTGGTTATAACCATTATTCAACAATCATTAGAAGTCTATTGCATGCACGGTGTTCTGGAATGTATGGAACTAGAAGTTTGTAACTAGTTCAGTAATGATTTAGATAAATATCATTTTTCTTTATTTCAAATTTATTGATAGATTTTTATATAATTTTAATTTACAAATTTATACCTCACCTCTGCCTTGCCCAGAAAGAATATAATCATTTTTAACATGTTGTCTTCCAAATTCTCTCCCTCCATTCCACCTCTCCCCCTTCAATTATATATGTAAAGGCATTCAAAGCATATTAGCTATGTTGCAAAAGAAAACACAGTTAATACAAAAAAAAATGTTTAAAAAAGGTATGCCTTAATGTACTTTTAGAGTTCATCAATTCTCTCCCTGGAGATGGATAGTATTTTTCATCATAGGTCCTTTGGAGTTGTGGATCTGTGGAGCTGTTGGATCATTGCCTTGATAAGAGTAGCTATGTATTTCACAATTGATAATTATAACACAGATGTCGTTTTGGTACTACTGGTACTGGTCACTTCACTTTGCATCCATTTATGTATCAGTTCCTATGTTTTTCTGAACCCTTCCTGCTCTTCTCTCTTACAGCACAATAGTATTCCATCAAAATCATATACTACAACTTGTTCAGCCATTCCCTGATTGAAAAGCATCCCCTCAATTTAGAATTCTTTGCCACCACAAAAGAGATGCTATAAATATTTTTGTACAAAGAGGTGCTTTTCCTTGTTCTTTGATCTCTTTGGTTTATAGACATTGTAGTGGTATTGCTTGGCCAAAGGCTATGCAGTTTTATAGCTTTTGGATGTAGCTCTATATTGTTCTCTATAATGGTTTGAATAGTTCATAACTCTACCAACAGTGTCCCAGTTTTTCCACATTTTCTCCAGCATTCATCATTTTCCTTTTCTGTTTTGTCTGACAATTTGATAAGTGTGAGATGGTATCTTGACAATCTTCTAGTTTATATTTTTCTAATCAGTAGTGATTTATGGCATTTTTTTCATATGATTATTAATAACTTTGATTTCTTTTGAAAACTACCAGTTTATATCTTTTGACTATTTACCAACTGGGGAATGGCTTCTATTTTCATAAATTTTACTCACTTCCCTATGTAATTGAGAAATAAGGCCTCTATCAAAGAAACTTGCTCTAAATTTTTTTCACCCAATTTCCTGTTTTTCTTTTAACTTTTAGCTGCTTCTGTATGTGCAAAAAAATTTAATTTCATATAATCAGAATTTTCCTATTTACTTCCTATGACCTTCTCTATTAATTGGTCAGAAATTCTTCCCTTATCCATAGATGTGACAGATAAATTTTTCTATATTCCCCTAAGTTACTTATGATATCACCTTCTACGTCTAAATCATTTATTCATTTTGATAATGCCTTGGTATATAGTGTGAGATGCTGGTTTATGCCTGTTTTGTGCCAAAATACTTTCCACTTTTCCAAGCAAATTTTATCACATGGGGAGTTCTTATACCAAAAGCTTGGACCACTAGATCTAAGTCCTAGATTACAATGGCCATTAACTACTTATGTATTATGTACTCATGTGCCACAGGTCAGCCAGGTGACACAGTAGATAGAGTATTGGGCCTGGAAGCAGGAAGACATTTTCCTAAACTCAAATCTGGTCTCAAACACTTCTAAACACGTGACCCTGGGCAAGTAATTTAGCCCTGTTTACCTCAGTTTCCTCATATGTAAAAAGAACTGGAGAAGGAAATGGCAAACCATCCCAGTATCTTTGCCAAGAAAATCCCAAATGGGGTCACAAAGACTCAGATGTGACTGAAATATCTGAACAACAGCATTCCTTTTGGTAGGCCCTTCCAGAGGTAACTGATATGTGTTGATAAATCAGTACAGGAAACAGCTTAAAGCTGAGATTCCCAGGATTGTAGAACTGATGAGTTTATTCAACTATTCCAGGGGTAGTATAAGTGTGTTTCCAATCATATTGATCAGTTATTTCCTATGTTACCACTATAGCAAGAAGGGGAAGAAAGTATTTCCTTATTTTCATGTCTTTCTTAGCACAGCACATAACAATAGAAACCTTCTTTCTTTTTCCTTCCTTCCTTCCTTCTTTCCTTCCTTCCTTCCTTCATTCCTTCCTGTCTTTCCTTCTTTGTCCTTCCTCCCTTTCTTTCCTTTTTCCTGCCTGTCTTTTTATTTTTTTCTTCTTTCTATCCTTTTCATCCCATTTTAAAAATTTTTCTTCAATTTATATTTATCCCCCTCTTCTTTTTCTTCTTCCTTTTTTCCTTCCTCCCAATGATAAAAAAACCTTACAAGTATGTGTAAGGAAGGTGTGTGTGTGTGTGTGTGTGTGTGTGTGTGTGTGTGTGTGTGTGTTGGGGTTGAGCAATATCATTAGGGTATAATGGCAGAAAGAGTCATAAAAAGAACAAATCATTAAATAAGAAAAGTAGGAAGGAAAATAGATTAACATAGGCAACCTTACTCTAGACTCATTTGAGAGAATTATGGTTTAACTAGTAGGTTTTTTTCTCCAAAATTTTATTCTTTGTAAACTTATAAATAGAAACAGTGTTGATTTAGAATATATATGTGTATGTGTGTGTGTATATATACACACATATTCATATATCTATAGACATTTATATATGTGTGTAGATATATACATATATTACTAAGTAGATGTACATTGTGTGTAACTATGTGCATATTATATATAATGTAAATTCTCAGAAGCCTTTCAAGAAAGGTATTTTAAAGGAGTTAGCTTAGTTGGCTTTATCAGAAGGTAGAGTGATTCAATGGAAGAGCCACTGGGCTTGGAGTCAAAGGACCTTTTTTCAAATCCAGATCTAGTCACTATATAAGGGGCAGTGTTTCATGATAATTTAGAGAGTTAGCCTAAGACCCAAGAAGACCAGAACTTGTCCTGTTTCTGGCAAATATTATTTTTGTGATCTTGGGTGAATCACATATCTTAGTGCTATAGAGCAATGGCGTCAGACTCTAACAGAAACAGGGGTCACTAGTCCACACTTAAGAATCCCTGTGGGCCATGTATTGACTTTGTTTTAAAATTTAATATTATTTATGTTTTAGGAGCAGTTAGGTGGCTCAGAGGACAGAGCCTTGGAATCAGGAGGACCTGAATTCCAATTCAGCCTCAGACACTTAACTGTGTAAGTCACTTAATCTTGATTACCTCAACAACAACAACAGCAACAATAACCACAACCCCAGATTATATATATATGGATATATATATATATATATATATGTGTGTGTGTGCATGTATACAAACCCATATACACACATATTTACATAGTTAAGTATCTCCTAGTTACATTTTAATCTGTTTCAACCCACAATCAGGAATGTTGTGGGCTGCATTTGGCACTTCTGCTATAGACAATTTGCTAAGACTAAAAATTGCAAAGAAGGTGCTAACCAGCATTTGTAGATCTTCCTCTTTTGGAAGTTCCCTCTGTCAATGAAATAACAGATCTAGTTCCTAACCCTGTCCTTATATAGGTTTGTGTACATGAATATATACACACACATACACAAAAACTACAAACATTCTCTATATAAACACAGAACTTGTGATTTAAGCTCCAAGTGATGAACTTCTATCAATGTAAGTTGCCAATAATTCATAGTCTGGAAAAGATGGGTGAGGCCCCAACAGGTTGTATGACTTGCCCTCAGTTATACAATCAATGCATGGATGAGGTGGGACTCCAAACCAGCTCTGCCCTATCTTAAGAGCGGCTCTCCCTTCACCACACACACATGACCTTTTCAGTAGGTCTTTATGGTTTCCACAAAATGATACACATTAATTTATATGATCTATTCAGTAAACCTGCAAGAAAAGTAGCATAATTACTATTTCCCACATTTTACAGATAAAATAATTGGTTAAAGTTCACCCAGCTAGGAATGAGCAAAGCTTAGGCTCATAGAATCTTGGCTTTTAGGTCTAGAAGGGGCATTAGAAATAAGTGATTCTGGGGTGGCCAGGTGGCTCAGCGAGTAAGAGCACTGGCTCCAGTGTCGGGATGACCTGGATCAAATCTAGGCTCAGATACTCAGCACCACACCCAGAAATAATAACTGGCCGTGTAACCTTGAGCAAGTTACTTAACCCCGATTGCTTTTAAAAAAAAAAAAAGAAAGAAATGATTCTGATTCTGACAATTTATGGATAAAAAAAAGTTGTCCAGATGACTTAAGAAGTTCCATCAAGGTCAAGTCCACATAGGTAATAAGTAACAGGGGATTTGAATTCAGGCTTTTTTACACTATATACTCTAAATCTAGTGATCTTTCTACCACACAAAAATGCATCCGAAATCTTTTAAGTGCAATTCAAGCTCCTCTTTCTATTACAACAAGCATGAAAGAAACAAAATCATATTTCTATTGGGATTATTATAGCTATTAATATATTCTTAGCTCCCTCTTCTCATCTTACTTCACTCAGACATCTTCCATCACCTTTTTCTCTGTCTTTCCTGTCTCACACGAAGAAGTAGGCTTTCTCTTTGTCAAGGCCAACATCTCTCTATATGTATCCTTGGTCTTATCCCATTCCATTTTCTCTAGCAGATTACCTACTGTCTTTATCTAATCATCAAACTGCTTCCCTACTATTGATAAACATGCCAGCATATTTCTCCATCTCTAAAAAATTCTTCTTTCTACTCACATAGCCTCCATACTAGTTCAAGCCATTGTCCTTTGACTGGAATCCTGCAACAGCCTTCTAAGCGATATCCCTGCCTCAAGTTCCTCCCCGCTATAATCCATCCTCCATGTCATTCCTCCTGCTCAATAAATTCCAGTGACTCTCTAAAACTGTGATGCTCTAGGATCAAATATTACTTCCTCTCTTTGGCATTTAAAGCTCTCCTGGCCCCTTCTGACTCCCTCTGACCTTTGCAGTCTTCTTACATGCTTCATGCCTTATCTCTGTGCCATTTCCGTAGCTGTCTCCCACAAGTGAATTCTCTGCCTCCTTGCTTTCTCTTCATTGTCCTGACTTCCTTCAAAACAGAGTCCCAAATTTACCTTTTTTCGGGTGGCCTTTCTAGTTCTCCCCTCCTGTTAATCCCCCCTTTCATATTACCTTCTGTCTTCTTTCTAGAGAGATACATAGATACCTAGATGATAGACAGATAAATAGCTAATAGACAATCTTTTATTGATCCCTAGTTATTAACGTACGGATATATGTGTGGGAAACTACGATACGCTGGTTATGGTTGTTTTATTTTGCTTTACCTTTCTTTGTATCTTCATGTCAGGTATGGGCCATTGTGATAGCTTTCTCATTGTGGTCCATACCTCAAGTCTTTCTTCATTCTAATTCATGCTTTGGTTGAGCTGCCTAACGACAGATTTTCCTAAAGCACATCTACCCCACATGTACACTTCCCTACTCAATAAATTTCTAAGGCTTTCTGTTATGTCCAGGAAAAAAGAAAGAACATTTAAAAGTCATTACATAGTCTTGTCCCTTTCTGCCTTTGAAGTGTTCTAACAATCACTTCCCCTCATTCACTCCACAATTCATCTACGATGACATACTTCTTCACACACAGCATTCCACCTGTGGACTGTGTCTTTTCACTGGCTCTTCCCCTCTGCTTGAACTGTTCTCTTTTCTCAGATCTGTCTTCTGATTTCTCTGACTTCCTTCAAGATTCAGCTCAAATTCCACCTCATGCAGGAGAACTCATCTTGTCTCACCTGCACCACATTCCTAGGAGTGTCTTTTTTCTGAAATTATCTTTTTAATTACACTCTTTCTTTAATTACTGTTTAATTACATTGTTTATATGTATTTAGTTATTTGCATGTTTTCTCTTCTTAAGGGAAAGATGATGTTTTTTTCTTCTCTTTGTATCAGCTCTGCCTATCATAGTGCCTAGTACATAGTAAGTGAGTAATAAGTACTTGTTATTTGGCTGATTAACAAATGGTCTTAAGTTCAACCAATATTTCTTCACTACTTTAGACTTCTGCATTTTTAAATGTGTATGTGTCCATCTCCACTGGCACAGTTGTAACACATTCATGCCATAATGAATAGGGTACAAGAGTGGCTGTGAAGTGAAAGTTCATCAAATAACAGGCTAGTTCTGAGCCTTTCTAGAATAAGCTAGTCTGATTGATTCTGATACTTTTGTCACTCACCCCATTTGTTGTTCAGTTGTTTCAGTCATGTCCAATGCTCTGTGACCCTACATTTTTTTGTCAAAGATCCTGGAGCAGTTTGCCATTTCCTTTTCCATCTCATTTCATAGATGAGGAACTCAGACAGAGTTAAGTGACTTGTCCAGGGTCACATATTTTGTAAGTATTTGAGGCCAGATTTGAAGTCATGAAGATTAGTCTTCTTGATTCCAAGCTTAGTGCTCTATCCCACTGTACACCTAGCTGATGCCCATACTCAGTCCATACTTGAGGTCTTTTCAGTTGAATTTGGATTTGCCAAAGCTGTTACTCTCTTTTGTCCAGAATGGAGCCTTTGGAAGACGTTGTTATGGTCAACTAGGTGGCTGATATTGGAGTATTAAGAATTCTTGCATAGTGGAACAATTGTAAAAGTTATTCAAATAATTTTCTTCTTGGTATATTCAATAGGACAGTCTTGTATTGAATCTCAAGGTTCATTTACTAATGGAGTAAATCACTATTTTTAATCTTTATGTTTATATTTAAAATACCATACTCTAAAACAGCAATCCTCAAACTTCTTGTTCCCAATGACCTTTAACACTCTTAGAAATTATTGATGACCTTAAAAGGTTTTGCTTATGTGTTATATTGATCAATATTTACCATATTAGAAAGTAAAATTGATCAATTTTTAAAATGTATTAATTCTTTAAAAATAGCAATAATGAATTCATTCATTACATGTTAGCATATATAATAACACATTTTATGAAGTAAATCTATATTTTCCAAAACAAAATCAATGAGAAGAGTGGCATTGTTTTACAAATTTATGCAAATCTCTTTTAATGTCTGGCTTTAAAAAAAAAGACAGCTGGATTTTCATATCTGCTTCTTTATTCAATCTGTTGCAATATGTTATTTTGATTGCAGTATATGGAAAAAATCTTGCTTCACACAGATAGATAGTTGGAAAAGGAGGAGTATTTTAATGGGCAAGTAACATCTTCAAATAAGTATAAAAACAGTTTTGACATTGCAGACCCCTATAGAGTGCCAGGAAGAGTTCTCTGTAGTATATGTTGCATTCACAACATGGAACTACTTCCACATACTTTTTATTTGCCTCCGTAAGAAATTTTCTAGTCATTTTTAATCCTTATTTTGTGGAGAATATTCACCTTAACCAAACAAAGTAATATATTGGTCCTTTGTAGTTTAACACCAAAGTGTAAGAGTTTTGAATGGGCTATTGCTTTTGGCATGGACACCTAGGTAGCACAGTGGATAAAGTGTCAGACCTGGAGTCAGGAAGTCTCATCTCCCTCAGTTCATTTACTAGCTGTGCAAGTAACTGGTCCTGAGCAAGTCACTTAACTCTCTTTGCCTCAGTTTTCTCATCTGTAAAATGAGCAGAAGGAAATGACAAACTACTCCAGTATCTTTGCCTAGAAAACCCCAAATGAGGTCACAAGTTTCATTCACAACTGAAATAACTGAACAACAATAATATTCCTTTTGGCAGCCCCATGAAGAGGTAATAGACATCTGCTGAAAAATAATCAATACAGGAAACATTTTAAAGCTAAGGGACTCCTAGGAACATAGAATTGATGGGATTATTCAACCCATCTTTTGTATTGTAATTGTGGTCCCAGTCATACATACTCTACCAATTAGTTACTTACAGTGTTGCCAAAAATCTGATCTAACAAAAAAAATATCCATACTTATAGATAGATATGTAACAAAACACGTAATCTCTCTTTATAAAATATCCATTCAAATTCATTAAAGAAAAACCAATGTACAGTTTGGACAGTGTTGCTGTTGTGTTTGCCCTTCATTTTTGAAGAGTACGTCAGGGAAATGATGACATGACTTGCAGTTGATTTTGATTTGAGTGAGTGGGGGCTGTGCAAGGTTACCAACCTTACTTTCTCCTCCAGAGCCATCTGGATCCAGTGACCAGATATTCATCAAGATAACTGGAGATGAACTAGGATGCAATGGGAGACCCTGGCCCTTTTAGGCTAAGACTTTTTTCTCATACTCGCTTAGAGTAAGATAATGCCATTCAAGATCTCCATACAGATTTGTGCCTTCTATGTAACTGAGAGTCTTAGAAAGTCATCTGAAGCACTGAGAGTTTGCTACTTGTCAAGATCTCATAACCAATATGTGTCAGAAGTGGAACCTGAACTCAGGTCCAAACATTGGTTACAGCAAATGGAGAAATTCTGAATGCTGTTGATAAGTTTATTTACTTTTGCAGTATATTTTCCACTTAGGTACACATAAATGATGAAGTTGATATACAGACTGTCAGATCTAGCTCAGTGTTTGGGAAGCTCCAAGGGAAGGTGTGGGAGAGAAGAAGTATTAGGTTTCCTACAAAACTGAAGGTCCACAGGAGCTTCTGGGCTGACGTCGCTGTTGTAAAACCTGGACAGTATACCATTTGGACACGTACAGTTTGTGAGAGTGGGAGTGAAATCCCCTATTTGAAAATGAGGGCAGTGAACTTTTCTCTGTCACGTAGATATTTTTTCCTATATATAGGTTAACTATACACTTTTCTTATGTGTCCAAATAGGTAATATATTTTCTATGCTTAACATATTTCTTAAGAGATCCATCACAAAGATCTATCATCAAAAAGGCTGTTGACATGTTTTATTTTATGTATTATATAAGCTCCTTTCCTAGAAGATGATGGCAGCTAGGTGGTGCAACTGATAGCATCCTGGACAGGGAGTCAAGAAGACCTGAGTGCATATTCTGCCTCATATACTCATCAATTTTGTCATCCTTTGTAATACACTTCACTTCTTAGTCTCAGTTTCCTCATCTGTAAAATGGAGATAATAGCATCTACCTCACAGGGTAGTACTAAGAATCAAATGAGAATAGATATATAAAATAATTTCCAAACAATTAAAGCACTAAATAAATGTTCACTATATGACTAATCAGACCTGAGTTCAAATTCATCCTCAGATAATTACTAGCTGTGTGACCCTAGGCAAGTCACTTTACCTCTGTAAAATTAGGAAAATAACAGCACCTGTCCCCCAGAATTGTTAATTAGGACCAAACGAGCTAATGATTGTAAAACAGCACCATGCCTATCACATAGCAAATATATAATAAATATAAATGTTAGTGATGCTGATGGTGATAACAATAGCAACATAGTTGCTGAAATATATAAATCTTCTTGAATTTTAAAAAATTTGATTATATTATTAATATTTAGTTGAAACATTTCTTTAAATACTGCAACTGACCCTCCCTGTATTTGAAGTTTTAAGATGTATTGATTCTATTGAGGGGTATATCCTGTTTCCAGAGCCTCCCTTTAATGTGAAAATATTTCATGGTTATGCTTATGATAACTGTACTAACTCCTGGTACTATGGTGGGTTTAATTTAATAAATATCAGCCTGAGTGCTTCGAGATCCTGCACTGAGAGAGGTGCAAGATAGTAATCTCACTTTATAAAGTAAATTTGACCATTAGACTCATGCTTTGGTGTATCATCTTCACAGTTTATCCTTCTTCAATCAGTTTTATGTTTCACCTTGTTACTTCTGACAGAGACAACTGGCAGAGATGTCAAATGCTGTTGAACAAATGCAGCAATAAGCCATATACATTTCAGCCACAGACAAACAAAATCCAATTGGTTTTCTTGGGTAATGTTGCTGTTCATTTTATAGCTCTTAATTAGAACTGCTGCTGCTTTTATCTGCAAGGTTTTAGTATAAAGTAAACGTTCATTTTTAAAGTGAGAGGGGGAAAAATCTCTTGCATTTAATCACACTAAACAAGCTCTTTAGACAATTTGTTCAGAAATTCCTCTAATTAGTGCTTGCCCTCCAGGTAATGCGGTGATCTGATTTACCAGCGGGTATAAATTAGGGACATTATGTAATTAGCACTAAGACCACAAATGGAAGTAACAGCTGGGTGGCTTTGAGGGAAGCAAATAAACAGCTCCTCTGTGGCTTCTTAATATTAAGAAAAAAAAAAGTCTTTTTATGGGTACATGATGTGGCAAATGGTGCCACGGCTCAGCTAAAAGAGCATTCTCTTCTAACAGAGTGCACCATTTTGGGGGGTTGTATTATGTACATATATTTTTAATAGACAAGGCTTCTTGCCATTAATTCAGGGGGAAAAATCAGATTTCTCCTAATTTGAAACTTACTGAACAGCACTCAATCACTTTATCTTGAAGATATGGAAGTTGCAGGAAATTAGCCTGAAGCTAGCGTTCTATTCCCTTAAGAGCATTAGAGAAAGAGAAAAAAAAAATCAACTCATTTTGATCAGCTTCCATCTGCTCTTAAGTTCCTTATCTGAATATCTCCTTGAACTTATACTCAGGAATCTAATATAGGGATATAAAATGCATAGCAAAAACATTTCTTGAAGGAATCTGCCCTGGTCAGAGCACATCTGGATTGTTGCATTGAGTTCTGGGTACCACACATCAGGAAGTTCATTGATAAGTGGGAGGGAATCCAGACAGGGTATCTTAGGTGGGGAAGGCCTTGAGTTATGAGGACTAAAACTGAAGAAACGTGGGATGTTTAACCCAGAGAAGAAAAGACAGAGAGAGGAAAGAATAGCTGTCAATAAGTATTTGAAAGGTTATCACATGGAAGTAATGCTTCCTTTGGCTCTACGTAGAAGGAAGAATTAAGAGCAGTGGGTAGAAGTTTCAAGGAAGCACCTTTAGGCTTGGTGTCAGAAAAATTCCTAGAATTTAAAGCTATCTCCAAATGTACTGGCTAGCCTCTTGTCCTAATGTCTTCACACCTCCATCCCAGAGGTTTTAAAAGCAGAGCCTTGATGGCCACATGTTGGGGATGTTAAACAGAGGGTTCCTGTTCAGTGATGGTTTATACCAAGTTGCCATGAAGGTCTCTTCCAACTTGAAAATTCTGTAAGTCCATGAATCTACTTTAGAAAATTGTCACTTTATAGAATATTATGATTCAGATGCTGGTTCTTAGGTAGGTAGGTTAATGTAACTACTTAGCTTTGCAAGAAGGTTTGTTGAAATCATCACTACATACTCTACCAATTATAATCAATATTTCAATGACTCAGGACCAAAGAAAGACCACTGTAAATATCAAATTTAAATTTTTCTTACTGTTGACAATTTCTAGGTCTTAAATTCTTCTAATTTTAGTTTGATTAATCTGCTTTCCTACACTTTCTCCCTTCATTTCTCTTCTTCTCCCAGCAATGTTATAGAACTTACTCATGGGGGGAGAGGGGAGAATAGAGCAAACAATAGTTTTGTGGGGTTTTTTTGTCATACTGGTACAATCCTAACTAATGAAGAGTTGAAAGTACAGGGCAAAGACCTAAGAAACATGCCAGTTTACTTGCAGCTTTTCTCCACTCTGTAGACATACATACTTCTCTTTCCAGGTCTGAGAGGTGTTTTATTGACAGTCACATGAAGTCACAAGACAGGAGAAAAGTCACTCAAGCAGTATTTAACAAGTTCTCTGGTTGTCATCAGACAGGCCAGATTTCTTAGAGTATTTTAGATCCAGAGCAGAAGAGGTTATTCCACAGACAAGAAAACTACATTACTTGGTCTTTCCAGGTTAGTCATATGTAATATTTCTGTTGACACCATTTATGAAGTGACAATTAAAAGGCAATTAAAAACAATAATCTAAAGTACTCAGTTTTAACATTTTAGAAAACCATAAATAGGATAAAAAATGACTGTTATTTTCCATTATGACATTTCCATCTCAGATGAAGTTTAAGCTTTCACCAGGGGAACAGATTTCTAAGCCATTTTGAAATCTGCCATGTTACAACTTTGACATCTCTTTGACTTTGTATATGGAACTCCCATCAATCCGGAAGGGAGTTCCACCTAATTAACCAAGAAAATATCAGACTAGAAAGAGAATTAAGTTGAAACAACCCAAGTGCAGTCAGGCAAGTAGAAAGTTTCTCTGAAACCACTGTCAGGAGTTCATTCATGACCATAATACCTACTCCCAGGCCTCCTGGGGTGGGAGCTGCCAATTTTGTTGCATCATAAGATTAATTTTATGAGGTGAATGACACATAGCTTACTCTGCACCAGAATGTTTTCAACCATAACTTCTTCTAAGCCAAAGAGAGGGTGCTACAAACCCTAAGCCACACTGCTTCTAACCTGCTGTTTGTGACCTAAATCCCTTAATCTACAATACATACTCATATGACAGCCAGTCACAAAATATTGAAAGAAATGTATTCATTTTCAAGGAATATGAAAGCCACATAGTAACTAGCTTCATTAAATAGCAAGAAAGATTATTTAACCAGCCCAAAGCTCATTATTTTGATAGAGCTGGGCTGTACTCAGCCAATTTAGATAACCAAGTCCTTTAAAATACATCAGCAATTCTACTTAGATTTTGTAACTGACACAATGCTATAAAAGTGGGAAAGAAATTTAAATCCTTATAGGAAATTAGAAAACCTCTGATATCATAATGTGTCCTTTTGCTTTGGGTTTGGCATACATGGGGAAAACAAAAATTATTTTTTTAAAAATCCTCATTTCTCCTTCTTCGCTAAATTGCTATTTCATTTTGTTCAACTCGCTACAGTTCTTAGGGCTTGGTTTCCTTTCTTGTACAATAAACAAACTGAATTAAATTATTTTTAAGGTCCCTTCCAGCTTTATTAAATTTAATTACCAAAGTTATACTATATATACACTGGACTACCCTGGGTTAGGTTATAAGAAAGACAATGATTACTGTCTTCACAGAGTTTAGCAATTATACATAGATATATAGATAGATACACACATATGCACAATACACACATATACAAATATGTACACACATATATACATACATATATATTCAACTGCAATTTGAGACATTATGGTAAGTGCATAAAAAGGAGTTATAAACTGTGTTTTATGAGAGTTTAGGAAAGTAATAAGTTACTTCTAACTGGGTAGATCAGGGAAGACTTCAATGTATTTCAGCTGGTTCTTAAAGGATACATAGGGTTTTGCCAGGTAGATAGGAAGGGAGGGGGAAGAGTAGGTCATTCCAGTTGTGTGGAAAGAATAAAGGTGCAGAGATGTGCATTAAGATCTATGATAAAGTATGAGGACAGTATTATGAGGTAAGCTTTGATTAAAGTTAAGAACATATAGGATCTTGAAATCCAGGGCAGGGAATTTGGACTTTATTTGGTCTGCAATGGCACGCTGAAGCTGTTTGAGTAGTGCAGTGAGTGGAGAGAACACTTAGGAGGATATGACTGTAGTTCAAGAAAAACGTAATGTCACCTGAAGTAGGGAATGATAATGGTAATGGATAATGATGACATCTAGAAGATTCTTTGATACTGAAAAGGAATTTCAAGGAGTTATAAGTGATAACTATTTTATACTAGATATTACAATTTTCATTTGAATAATATTTGAATATTATTGATTGAATGTCGTATCATCAAGTGATGAGCCTGAAAAGGTAATGCCTAATATAAGTCAAATATTGGACTAGTTACAATGGAACTAATAATAATAATATATATATAATTATATATATATTCTATATATTTATGTATCTATACATATATACATCTAGATATAGATATATAACATGTAGTTACTGACCTCAAGCAGATTACAAAGAATTTCTAGAAAGGTGTTACAAAAATGGACATGAAAATATGTAAACAGAAATGGATAGATAGATAAATGGATTAATGACAGACAAAGATAGATAAACGAAGTTAGATAGATGACAGATGATAGATAGAAGAGAGAGAGAAAAAAATCAAACACAAAACAACATATAATTAAATATTTTTTATGGTCCACGCCAAAAGTGCTACCGAAATTTATAGAAGGGAAAGATTTCTTGGAGTTGGAATAGCCACAACTGTTTTAAGGAGGAAGTGGTACTTAAATTAAGCAACATGATAAATCCCAATTATTCAGACTCTGCACAGGACAGATTTTTCCTGAGGACAAACTTCTCCTGAGAACACCAGGTGTTATGTGCTTAAAAGAGAGGTAGCCTGGTGTAGTGGAGGAAGAACTAGCCTTGGATTGAGGAAGATCTAGGTTCAAGTCTCACCTTTGACACACTAATTTTTGATCCTGGGTAAGTCATTTAACCTCTAAGTACCCTGGGCAACTCTCTTAAAACTATATATTTTTGAAGAGTTACTGGTCTTCATTGGTAGAGAAAATTTCCTAATGCCACAAAATCATAGGACCATTTCGAAAGAAAAAAAATCAGTGTCTAACACTACATGCCTTGTGCATAGAAAGTGCTTAGCAAATGGTTGGCAAATTGCATTGTGCAGTCCCCTAACTCTGTTATTTGAAATCAGGACTACTTTACCCTTAGGTGTGAAGAGGCACTACTGTTGGAAGAATTTCTGAAGCATGAAAAATGATTTAAAACTATAGCTTCAGGGCTCTCCCAAAGGGCCCTAAAGGGGAGCCTGAGTGTGGAAGTACTCAGCTTCTTTCTCATCCATTTCTTTCTAGGTACAATCTAGTAGCCCTCATTACACTGAGAACTCTTCAAAATGCTACTCATCTCCACATAGAGAGCTGATAGACTCTGAGTCCTTATTGAAACATAATATTTTTTCTCTTTCATTATTTTTCTTGCTTTTTTTTCAGTATGGCTAAGGTGTGAATATGCTTTGCTTGAGTGAACTGAGCTCATCCCCAAAATGGAGGCCCTGGAAAGAGCTCTTGAATGGAGAAAAGACCTGGAATTTTGAAGTGATTTTCCAGGGTGAGAAGGTCCTAGGCTTTCAGGGAAGTATATATACTGTATGTATAATGTATTTCTTGCCTTCTTAATGGGTAGGAATAGGTGGTGGAAAAAAGGTGACTTGGAATTCAAAATAAAATAAAAAGACAGAGTCCTTGAGAACATAGACTTTTGGTTTGTTTTCTTTTTGCTTTTTTGTGTGTGTCCTTAGTGCTTAGCACAGTGCCTGTCAAAAAATATTTGGTTAATTAAACTTGTTGACTTGATTTATTTCTATTCAAATGCAATGATTTATTTTTTTACCTTCCAACTTACAATTGTCACTCTTTATACCATAACAAACCCTCCCCCCAATAACAATCTAACACACAATTGTGTGCAAGGGAAAGGGTAAAAAAGACCCAAAAAACCCGTAATGAGAACAATAAAATGTTAAACTTGGAAGGAATTCTAGTCACCATGTCTTAGGTATTTTCTCATCCTACAACTTCCCTGAGTGCCTAGGACCTTCTCACCCTGGAACATCACTTCAAATGCCAGGTCTTTTCTCCATTCAAGAGCTGTTTCCAGGGCCTCCATCTTGGGGATGAGCCCAGTTCACTTAAGCTTCATATCTCTCCTAGCTGTGCTTTGGACTTTCCAGATTTCAACAGGATGTCCTCTCTCCTTTAGCTCCATTTTATGTATTATCTTCTCCCATTAGAATGTAAGCTCCTTGAAAACAAGGACTGTCTTTTGACTAGTGCTTGTAACTTAGGCATTAGCACGGAGCCTAGTACAAAGGAAGTACTTAATTGAAGTTTCTTATCTACTTAGCTATCATCTAATCAAATCCCCATCAGGTGTGAAAATATCCTCTATAACATCTCTGACAATTTGTGTTTTACCCTCTATAATCCTAGAAGGTTAGATGTGGGAGGGACCTTGGAAATCATCCTTTTTTAGAAATGAAGATTCTGAAGGTGAGGAAATGCTCATTCAGGTATAACAGGGATGTGAATGCAGATCTGCTGACTTTAGATCTAACAGTTTTCCTACCATAGGGTCAAATCCTCCTCACATACTTATTTACTATAAGATCTCAGTCAAGTCACTTAAATGTCCTGGGCCTCAGTTTCCTTATCTATAAAATTAGAATAATAAAACACCTACCTCATAGAATTATTGGAAGGATCAAATGATATAAACAAAGTATTTTGAAAGCCTTAAAGCACAATATTGTCAGCTATAATTATAATTCTCACCACATCACATGACCTCACAATGCAATCTATTCTATTTTCAGAAGCCTCTAATTATTATTATAAAGAAATTCCATAAAAATAAAACCTTTCTAATTCCTGCATTGTTCATTGTCGCAGTATTTGACCTGTCCTCCCAGCAAACTCTTTATGCAAGCAGCTGACAAAGTAGCAAAATTAACTTGAGTGGAGGTGTGACTGGAGCATAGCAGAAATGTTCAAAAGAAAGGATAAATGTTCAAACTCAGGGGCCTACTCGGGCCACAAAGTGAACAAGAGATAACAATCATTCAACTAGTTTTCAATTTTACATGACAATGAACATTTCAAAGGAGTGAGACTGATGTGCCCCCCCCCCACTTTTTTTTCATTTAGAACTTTATTCAGGTCCCTTTTGGTCCATTGTTATTTATGAAGTAGTATGACTCTGGTCTGTATTTCTCTAATCTATGACACCACCAACTCTGATTAGATGGAATCATCACCTTCAGGGCGTAGAATAGTAAGGTTTTTTTGGTTTTGTTTTGTTTTGTAGTCACAGGGTTCTCATAACATTGTATACCAGGTCATAGAGATGTTGTGTTATGTGTCACCAGGGGGGAAAACAAAACAAAACGCTGCCCATTACAGACACTCTTGTTTTAGTGAAGTAGAAGTTTTAAATTTTAGTACATAAATTTGTTAATTTATTATTTAAATTATTTGTTTATTATTTATTTTGATTTAGTAATTTAATATAAATAAATTACTCATAACATTTGCTATCAGTTTGCAGGGCATTGTACTGAACACAGTATAGAACACTAGCACACACAGGTTATGCTGTCCTGGAATTTTGTGAATAAATAGAATAAGGATTGTCCTGGGAAAAAAGAATGAGGCTTCTTTCATTCTGTGTGTCTCCAGAGAAAGGAATTAAGACCACTGGGTGCAAAAGTCAAATGACAGAAAGAACACTGGACTTGGGAATCAAACAATTTGGTCCAGGATGTTGTTTCTGCTGTGTTACTTTGACTATTCACCTTTTTTGAATCTTTATATCTTAATGAATAAAATTATGAGGTTAGGAGGAAGTATATCCCAGGATCTGAGTTCCAAACCCGGTTCTATCACCTGCAAGTTGGGCAAGTCACTCTCTTTGGGATACAATTTCCTCATATGTAAAAGGAGGAATGTTGGGCAATAGTCTTTAAATTCCCTTCCAATTCCAGACTTATGACTAAATTATTACCAAAGTTCCTTCTGGTTCTGACTAATTCTATAACCATTCCTCATCTATAAAATGAACTATATGGTCTTCACGATTTCCTTTCAGCTACATATCATAGGATGCTACAATCTTATAAGTTGCAGGGAGGTAAGAACTTCAAGTCAACGCAAGAGAAAATTTTCTAATGATTACAAGTGCTTGAAAAAAAATGTAATAGGTTACATCCAAGGTAGTAAGTTTCCCATCAGTCAAGGTGTTAAAGCAGAAAACAAATACCACCTTAGAAGGGATGTTTTTAATGACAATCATGAAGTTGCTAAAAGCTTAGCCTAGAAGACCTGTGAGGTTCCTGACAATTCTGAAATTTCATTATTCTGGGACCCTAGTCTTTTATTGGTTCCTTTTGTTTTTCAATATACACACTTAGTAGGACATGCTTCTGATTGGACAAAGTTTTTTTTTTTCCCTGAATGTATTTCTTGCAAAATAGAAATGCTCAGCTGATAGAATTCTTCAGATGAGTCATAATAATGCAGATTTCTTCTTAACTATGGGGTCTAATCACTGGCAAAGCTAAACTATTGTATCTATTGAATAAGCAGGATTTTTTTCATTGTTCTCCAACTAGGGAGAGGTTCTGCAATAGAGTTCCATTGTGGAAAAATTTGGTCTAGTGTCTGAACATCATGAGAATTTCTCACCATGCTTAGTGATTGCCACTCCACTCAGCCTGCCAGATAAATGTAAAAATGACTATAGAGTAGAATTTCACTGGCATTTTTTAGGGTGAATGCTTTTCTTTAAACCTCAAATACAGGCTGCCCCAATTTATGGTGGAAAAAAAAAGGCCTTTGTTCTTCTCTAATCTATTTCCCATCTATAGTTATATCACCAGTATTAAAATTGCAAAGCCATGCCATATATTATTTTTGAATTTTTTTTTGCATGTGTGTCCCTGCTGAAGTTTCATAAATGATGGATTCTACCTATCTCCTGCATTTCATCCAAAAACAACTGGCTTGGAAATAACTGTATGTCTTCTTCCACACTTTTATAAACTGCCCCTGTGCTGAAACCTAGCTGGCCGACCATAGCATAGATTGTGCTGCTGAGTGATGTTCAGAATATGAAAGAAGAGACTTAAGAAAGGAAGAGAAAATAGATAAGTTTAAGATAAATAAATATTAAAATAATAGAAAAGAAGAAATCAAGGTTCTAAATGGATATATGTACAGATGAATATTTCAGACTCTTACAAAAACAATACAGGTCAGAATCCTGCAGATTCTAAGTGCTAAATTCGAATTACGAATGGAATAGATCCTGAAAACCAAACTTGAAAGTCAGAACCACAAGCCTTTGGGGGAAGACTTTTCCAAAGTAAGTAAATACAGAATATCAAACCCTTTACAAACTCAAAAATAGTTTATTTTTTAAGTTTCCTTGCATTTACCCTTATGTTTGTGTCCTCTGAAATTCTCCAAGGCTTATTTTCATTACTGTGGAGGATTCAGCATTAGATAAAGCCAGGGAATAGAACAATGAATTAATATGGGGTAATTCAAGTAACTTTTACACAGTTAATTAACTTCTAAAATCCTTTCCAAATAATCTAGTCTAAGCCTAGGATAGAGTGTGTCTTGAAATATCTGTTTTATTCATTGTTCAGCTACCCAAGCACTGTCTAGAATTAGAGACATACAAACATGCCAGAAAAAATAACTACTTACAAATGTAGAACTTGTGGTACCCTATAATAGAAATTACTATAATCACTCACATTTTTGATGCATCAAACACTTGATAGTACCATTCCATAATGTAATTATTCATATGAATAATGAAACAATATGATTTATCAAATCATTGCACATTGTATGCACTTTTTCTAGACACAAATACATATAAAATTTTCCTTTATATGTATTGTTATAATTCAATATTCTTCTGGTATGGCATTGAGGAGGTGCAAAGGTATGGTAATTGTTAGAAAAATGATATACTCAAATATTAGGCAGATAATACAAGGAGATTGCTGCTGCTTTTATTCAATCCTTCCAGTTGTGCCTGACTCTTCATGACCCCATTTGGGATTTTCTTGGCAAAGATGCTGGAGTGGTTTGCCATTTAATAGATGTGGATTACTGAGGCAAACAGGAATAAGTGACTTGCCAGGGTCACACAGATATTGTGTCTGAGGCCAGATTTGAACTTGGGAAGATGAGGCTTCCTGACTCCAGGCTCAGAACTGAGGGTGACTAAGGATAATATTATCTAAGACAGTATAGCAGCTGGTCCAAACTTTTAAATTCATTCACGCATGCATTATTGCATGTATTACTCAAGGGGCATTTATCTAACATGTATTATGTGCCAGGATCGTAGTAGGTTCTGCAAATTCAGAGACAAAAACAAAGCAATTCCTGTCCTCTGCGAACTTACGGTCTTTTGGTTTCAATAGTTTCAATACCCACATTCTTTCTATCTACATCTTGATATACACTGACATTGAAAGTCAACATGTTTTTCATATTAAGTCCCTATAGCTAAAGGCCAAACTCTTTAATTTCTCTTGGAAAGAAAAGATTTAGGGGACCTTAAATTTGGTACTACAATACACGGTTTTTTCTATATTTGTTTTAGGTGGGGGTTAAAAAAAGAAGATATAAATTGGAAAAGGAATATTCTCTCTAAGGTTTTATTTTTTAATAACTCTTTCTGTAGCATCTAAAATCTCATATATTATCCCAAAATTTGATACATACATATAATTTTCAGAAATTTTTATGTTAATTACTTGCAATTTATAGCCCACTTATTTACAAAGAGAGTTGAAGTGCACTTACAAGGTTAAAATACATATGAAGCAAGAATGCCTATGACCAGATAGAAATGGTCATTTCTTGGATAGACATGGTTAACAATGATATGAGATATCACTTTGCAATTAGTTGAGGGGTAAGCTGGAAGGTAGGGTTCTTAACGCCAGACAAAACACATGCACATATCCAAAAAAACAAACCTTTGGTGAAACATGAAAACTTTGTAGAATTAGTCAGCTAGGTGATGCGGTAGACACAGCACTGATCTTAGAGTCAGGAAGACCTGGGTTCTAATCCTCCCCTAGATACATACTGTGTGACCCTATGCAAATCAGCTTAACCTCATCCCACCCCCATTTCCTCAACTGTAAAACAGGGACAATAATAGCACCTCCTTCCCAGGGTTTTGTGAGGATCAAAATGCATAATATTTATAAAGTATTTTACAAACTTCAATTCACCATATAAATGGTAGCTATTGTTATTATCAATATTTTTACTATTATTTCAGATTCACTCTGTTCTACTGATACCAAAACCCTCTGTGAAGACTCATATCTCTTTATTCATTCCTCAAACTCTTATTATTTATTTTAAATCCTGGTACAGATTTCCCATCAACATATGAACCTGTTCTTCTGGCCCAATATTTCAGCATTCCATACATTCTGCCTTAGTATATGTGGATGCTGAATCCAATGATTATGTCCCTATTCTAAGTAGAAAGCTTCTAACTACGACTTTCCATTCTCCCCAGACCAGGAGGCCTCATCATATGCCATAGAAGATTTTCAACCCCAGATCAAGCCAGGTTTTGTCCAAAGCCCCATCTTTGAGTGGGACCTACCATAACAGGACAGATATAATTTCTCTGTGTTTATAACATGCACATACACAATATTACCTATATATGAATATGTATAGATGCAAACAATATATTTACATGTGTGTATATATATATAAATGTACACAGGTATATGTGTGTATAAAAATCTAAACAAAAACTATAAAGTGGTGGGGGAAGAAGACAGAGAGAATTATGGTAGGCTAATGGACAAGCCTTCATATAAGGAAGGAAGCAGGAACTGTAGAACAGATTGAATTTTCTAAGGGGAAATCACAACATTGCAGAACAGATAGAATTTCAAGCTATGTGGGAATTAAAGAATATTGATGACCAACAGGCCCTGGCATATAGGCACATAGAGCACAAACGTTTCTTTGTTTCAAATATAAAAGAAAGCTTTATGATAGTGACATAATACCTAGAATTCCCAGGCATGGAGGAGTGAAGGACCTTGGTCATCTTCAGATCTGACGGTCCCTGACCTCATACAAGTCAGGCCAGTGACCAGATTTGCAGGAGATCAGTAGGAGATAAGGTAGATGAAGGGAGATCAGGCTCAGAAGGACTAGGAATAGAGCTAGTATTATCAGCAAGTTCCTTTGCCCTATGTTTGACAACTTTTTCCTTATAGCCTAAGGAAAACTTCTTTTATAGCCCCTGCATGTCTGGTATTATTCATCTATACCACATTGAAACCTGGGTATAGGATAGCTGCCAGAAACCATAAAAAAATAATAAATAATTATATAAAAAGCAACAAATAAATTAACAAGAGTCAATTAATTAGATAGTTAATAGCTTCCTTTCACCTAAAGGTAGGGAGGAGGGAATCAGCATGTCCTGCATGCATAACTGGCAAATCACTTAACCTCTGTGAGCCTCTGTTTCCTCATATGTAGGGGCTTATACCACCACCTCAATGAACCACAGAAGGCTCAGACATCTGACTAGATTTTTAGAAGATGAGTATTGCAAACTATAAGATGATATTCTTTGAGAATTGGGTAGACATATGTAAGAGAGGTTAAAAACTATCATTCTTCTCCAGTGGAAGACCCCTGAAAATGCATAAAAGTTGTAGCATTAGGCTTAGGCTTGATGAAAGGATGTTCTGCTTCCAGAGGTAGTGTATTTCTCCTCGCTAGAATCTTTCAAACAAAGTTGGGATGACCAACCACTAGTTGGTAGATTAAAGAAGAAATTATAATATCAATATTAGATTAAGTAGCCTTTGAAGTCCTTTCCAACTCTAAAGATTTTGTGATAGAAGGAAATTAGAAGTTCATCTATAGTGACTCACTATTTGTTTTTTCTTAGAAATACATTCTGGGAACAAGTTCCTAGTACTGTAGAATGTTAGTACTGGGAGGGACATCAAAAGTCATTTAGTCCTTTCCTAGCATTTTAAGATAAAGAAATTGAGTCTTAGTTTATTATAAGGATCTTTATATAAGGGGTATTGGATAGTATAATAGACATTGTCATCAACCATAGTCTCATGATAGATAAAATTTTTTCACATGAATATTTCTTATATTAAAATATTATTAAAAAGTAGAAATCACCATTAAATTTTGCCTTAATTATGACACTTCTGGGGGGAACTAAGACAATATTGTATGTAACTTTTTGACAGTGTAAGAATACAGTGATGTTGCTTAAGGAACATACAGGAACACATACAGGAACAGGTCCATGAGAATGTGTCCTTAAAATATTCATTATTTTAATTAAACTTTTGTCAAATTTCAGATAGTCATCAAGTCATGACTGAATTTTCTGACAAGAACTCAAAGGATGAGTATTCAGTGATTTTGATTTAAGAGGGAACATAGATGTTTTAGGTTCCAAATATATAAAAGGTGGTATTAAAAATCTGTTTGAAAATTTGGGAAGGAAGTTTATACATTTGGCCTTATAAAAATTAATCTTTTTACACCCAGTATGAACTTTGCAGGAATATATCTCCTCTAAAAAGCAGCATCTATCTTTATGGCAAAGCAGTGTTGACACTCCTGTCTTTTGTGTCTTTCTCAGTGGGAAGAGAAAATTGCTTTATAGATGCTTAAAATTTACCAAGTTTATATATAGAACGACAGTCCCCAGAATTTTCCAAGTAAAGTACTATTTAACTATGAAAAATACAACAGTATAGGTTAATTGGGTTCTAAAAGCAAGATTCTTTTTGTTGTCCTAGTTGTTATTTGTTAGAAAGAAGTCCTAAATAGGAACAACAGGTTAATGTTTCCATTTCAACCTTTCAAAGGTCAGGAAAAGCAAGCACCTAATATTAGAAACAATTGTGGTGAACATACAACTTTCTCAGTAATGCCTATGCAAGGATAAAAGAGAATGGAAAGGGTTACCTGAGGCATATGAGATTTGTCACTAGTTGCTAATCTGCTGCAGAAAGCATACTTTAGAGAATGCCTATTGTTATCATGGGAGTGTGTGGTGCAAAACCTGGAAAATTCTATATCTATGCATAACACATGATCCCAATTTTCATGCATTTGATGCTGAACAGTTCTCTTAAAGGCAAGACAAGAAGCAAACTAGTGTCAGCAAGAGCCAGTGCTATCCCTCAATGTAATTGATTCCTAGTTAACTCTATCTACTTACAGGGTCAGTCAGACCAAGAGGATCTTGACCCAAGATACTTGCTTTCCTGGCAAATAGAGGTGAGTCACTGATCCCAGGACTGAGATCCCAGTGGGAAAATATTACAGAGCAACATAGAATCATACTCATGAATAGAAGATCCCCACCACAGTTGGTATAGAGATCTCCGGTTAACAAGGTCTTGAAAATATGCAGACATATCCCTTAAAAGTATCTTACACCATGAAAACAGATTCCAGAGGATTGATCAAGCCAGATCACCAGCTTTGAACCTGAATCAGTCATCTTATGGACCAAGAGATGGTAGGAGGTGGATTGGGTTAGAGAAAGGGGTGAAAACACTGCTAGATTCAAACTATCCCCAATTTTTAGTTTAAACATTTTCATCAGTATCATTGCTTTCTAATACTTCATATGTAAGTGTTGTGCAGTAGAAAGACCACTGCACTTAGAACCAGAAAAGCCTGGGTTTCAGTCTTGCCTCTGGCAATTACTAGCAGAATGAGTCTGAGGCTTTTTGTGAGGTTCAACTGAAGTTGTGTACTTAAAATACTATGCAAAGCTTAAAGTGATTCATAAATGTCAGTTATTATCATTCCTGTTAAAGGTGCCTGTCCTTCCAAGCTTCTCTTTTAACACAGTATTGAACATGCAGCTTTACTGTGTCAGCAAGGGTCAACATTCCACTTCCTCTCCGTTAGTCCCCGAGTCTCTGAGCTATGCTAGAGAGAAAGGCAAGTGTACATTGCAGATAACTACAACTTTCTGACCAAAAAAAAATAAAAACTTCTCTTTTATCTACTAGATTCTGAATGTCCCTAGATATTAGCTGGAATTGCCTTTGTATCAGTTCCATTATTTGTTTTTACTTAGATGAATGCTCATTTTGCTGTTTCTAGTATACCATACAAGCAGTGAGATTGTCATCTCTGGAAATTATGCATTCCCTGCATGCCAGAAGTGCATTGTGACATTTTGTCAGGGATTAAAAGAAAAAAAAATAACAATAAAAGTTGAAGGTGTTGTCTCATGACTTTCCCATTCAACAAAGTTGCCTCAATGATTTAGGGAAATAAAGCAAGCTAAACTTCCAAGGACAAATTATATAAGAACTACAATTACCCTGAATAAATATAAAGAAATTCACTTCCTTTGTTCATGAAGCAGTAATGATGCAACACTGAGGGCCAATTCATATTGGTTGATCTAGAGTAAAACTCTAAGATATTAATCTCTATTGTGAAGGGAGGAAATGGAGAGAGAGATTTTGCAAGTTGAAGAATAGTTCCCTTTCGACATCTAATAGTGGTTCTTAGCTCATTTGATCTTCACCAGACACTCTTAAGGTGGGTACCATGTTCATCCTCATTGTACAGATGAGGAATCTAAGGTTCTGAGAAGTTTGTGACTTACCCATGGTCACACAAATAACTCACTGTGGCAGAATTCACACTGTGCTCTTGATGACTTCAAGTCCAATAGACATACAAATGGGAGATACTAAACCATACCTAGGCCTCATACCCAAGGATGCCTAGGGACTCATTAACTTAGAAAACCACATATTAATATTTGTTATGTTTTGTTACACTTGTATTTATTTTATTAAACATATTCCATTTATACTTTAATCTCATTTAGGCCACACTTAGGAGTATTCTGGGCTGAATGTTGTATGTGATTCATATTTTATACTTCTATACTAGACTATTCACTATACCTCAATGCCTTGCTACCCAAACAGGTTAACTGTTTTGCTTGGAATGACTATTGGTGGATATTGACAGATCATCACTCTGTGTATGCAGATTACTTAGAGTTGATAGAGCTGTAAAATTCCGTTTAGATCTACCTTTGTTAACTTGTAGACATAAGATCTGGGTCAGAGACCTTTGAATCTTGTCAATCTGCACCACTCTCAACAAACAAACAATAAAAAAAGGTTATTGTTTTAAGGATTGCCATGAGTAACCATAAAGACCTGCAAAACTAGAGAACTAAGAAATAAGAAAATAGCAGGGAGTGTTGGAATTGTAGATTGAATGCCTCTTTTCAATATTTTTAATTGTGAACAAATTGTTATAAAATTATCTTAAATGCTCGCTTCCCTTTGAAATAAAATGATTGTAATAACTAGGATAGAAAAAATGCCAAGCAATATTACAAGTGAGGATTATCTTTAAATTGAGTCAATTGGTTTGTTAGATGGAATGATTAGCAAGCCTTGATAAAATAAATTTTCAAATAATGAGAAAGATTTTTATTCCCCATGATGTGTAGGCTTTATTTCTAGACGTTCTGAGATCACAATTAAATTTGAACACTGAACAAAAAAAAGGATAAGTCAATACATTCTTCAATTCAAAAAAGTCATGCGTGGTGTACCAAAATAACATTTGCTTTCAGTATTCTAAATTAAATTTGCTTTATAGTAGTAATATGATTTCCCTCAAGTTCTTTTAAATTAATATTTAATATTCTATGTTTGGTATTTTAAAAATAAATGTAATGTGGAATTAGGGAAAGATGAATAGAAAAAAACAGAAATAAAGGATAATCTGAACAGACATAAAAGACCTTGGATCTCACCTTCTCCTTTGAGCAGGAGTTCAATCTACTCCACCACGAGGGCTGTTAATCAGTTGGAACAAGATAATCTTGGCTGCCTCATTGCCAAAGTATGGCTTGCAGATGGTCTGAAAGTATCAAGTCTTTCAGCACATGATCAACTATAAGACGTGTAGCAGCATGAAAAAAATACCTCTAAAGGAATGAGTTCTTTTGGTGGTCATCTGGAAAACAGTACCTTCTTATTCATTTGTCATAGGTTATAATCAGTCTGAAAGAAAGGATTTTGATTCTCATTGTAATAATTTTTATGCATATAACATTTGATTAAATTGCAAGTTTTTCATGCTGATATGATGTACTTAGATACCTGTTTCAATATGTTTCATGATAACATGATGGAAAGACTTAGAGCACTCTAGTTATAGAACATCATTCATTATAACAGTAATTTAAAATGAGAACTGTATTGGCAAAGCAAGCAAAAATTGAAGTCTTGGCTGGTCCAGCCTTTGAAAAAGTCACTTCCTCATCCATTCAAAGTAAATAAAAGTGTTTTGAGAGCAAACAGAAAAAATGGTTGATTTGTATTTATTTTTAGAGTCCCTTTTGATATCAGAACAAGTTATTAATTTTGATAAAAGTGTGAGCTCTAATTTTAAAATAAAATTTTAAGTCATGTTCACTCAGTTCCTGTGTTCTTCTAAAACATGGGATATTTGTGTTAACACATACTGAAACAACTGAATTCCCCCATTTCCTATTATCTACTTCTTGATAACGGAGTCATTTAAAATCTGCATGCTATTAGTTGAGCTATCGAACTTTTCATGCCTCTGTCAAAAATACAATGTGATGGAGTACTAAAAACATATACAGAATGCAAAAATAGCAAATCTCCTCATCTTGACAACCTCATGAATTGAATTTTTTTTAGATTCAAAATTTCAAAGCAGCATATAGTTTGTGTTGTTGTGGTTGTTGCTGTTGCTGCTGTTGTTGTTATTTGAGACAATAGCTAGACTTGACTTCAAAGCTTTTCTCCAGATTTACCACATTTTAATGATTATTTGTTTGTGGAGCATTCCATAGATAATTTTGTCAGGCCACATAAGAAGGAAGTATTTCCACTAAATTTTAATTTTCATGCATGTTTTCATTGACTGTGTTGTAGTCATCTAAACACTCAATCTGGTACAACGGATAATTAGTGGTGAATGTTTATAAATTTCTGCTTTATTTTCATCCTCTAAGTGCTAAACTATGTGGATCTAACAGACTTTGGTTAGTACATATGTAGCACAGTGCCTGGCACATTGTAGCACTTTAATAAATGCTTGTTTAATAGCTATAAGAAACATGATCAATTAGAGATAGGGAAATGGAAAGACCATACAATAAGACACTGGAAATCTGAATTCTTCCCATACCTCTACCACTTACTGCTTTGAAGATACAGTCTCAACTGCTTTGTGCATAGAAATAAGAAATTACTTTGCTTCCTTTAGGAAGGGCCTTGGGCCAGAATACCTCTTGGGGTCTCTTTCATTTCTGAGATTTCTGATCCTATGAGTAATGCTCCTCAATATTTATATGTTTTACCTTTCTCTGAATTGTAGTGAACCAAGGGTTAAGATGAGTCTAGAACAAATATCATAAAAATATTGAACCAAATTCTCTCTAGAGTCTATGTTATTTCTCTATGTGATATGACGAGAAGGATACCTTCAAAATTCTGTGAAATTATTAGGTTAGGCAAGTAATTCCTAGTAATGACTGTGCCCATGACTACAACAAATGCTTTGACAGAGCTTGCCATTTGGGGTGGCGGTGTTTTAACACGTGAAATGTCACTATCCTTCCCTCACTTTGGTTTCAAAAGCTTGTCTCGTTATATTAAGAAGGGAGTATTGCAGATGAAAACTTTCTGATTAGTCATCATTTGGAGATGTTTGTACCCTATCTCACCTTTATCTTCTTTTCTCTGTGTGTAGTCAGACAATGGTGGGTGGAGAGTAGGCATGGAAATTCTTTAGGCCAGTGTTTGAAAATGTGTATGTGTGGACCCAGCCTCCTACATTGCTGAAAAGAGAAACAGAGAAGAGACAGAGACAGAGACAGATGGAGACAGATGGAGGACAAAGAGAGGAGAGAAAGGGGGGAGAGGGAGAGAGAGACAGACAGACAGAGAGACAGAGAGAGAGAGACAGAGAGACTGATTCCATTACCATTGAAAAGAGTCATTTAAAGAGAAGACTGAAAGATGAAAGCCCCTTTATTAATGGGAAAAACTAGAATTAATCTAATGTAGCATCATTAGGAAAGTAGATGGTAAAAGCACAAAATTGATGAAAATCTGAGAGACACGGTACATTGGCTAGACAGCGGGTCTCAAAGCCAAAAAGACTTGTGTGCAAGTTCTCCTTTGACTACATTCTAGCTGGTTGTTGACCCTGGTCAAGTCCATTAGCTCTCAATATTCTAGGGAATTCTCTAAGATCTTAAGTTTCAGAGAAAGTGCCAACCAATATTAATAGAGGGAGTTTGCTATATCAGTGAAATCAAAAGTCCTCTCCCTATCTGTTATTTTAAGGTTCAAAAGATTTTCATTGACTTTTTAAAGTGTTCTAGTATTAAAAAAACAAAAACATTTCTTACCTGTATTTTACTTCAAATGTATCATTCTCCCTCTTCCCCCCAGTGACTAATATTTCACAGGGAAGCATATGACCTCCCTTATGTATAAGACCTATTTTCATTCAATTGCCTAACACTCTCTGTGCTAGACATTTTTCTTCAGAGCCCCGTTGGTGATTGGCTTGTGTAAGATCTATTTAGCCTAAATTCAGACTTAAAGCTGGATGCAAACTGATTTATGGCTTAGACAATCAGGTTTCTACACTCCTTGCCTTGTGAATTATGTTAGTTTTTACCCAGGCAAAAGGCTGCCCAGCAGGAGACTTTGCAATGCAGATTTTGATTAAAAACTTTATTTACAAATACAATTTACAATGTAGGTCTGGCCAAGAAATTCTTCTTCTTTCACCACAGGACCTTGAGAAATGCCTGCTGTGCATAAAATGGGGACAGCTTTCATTTAAAGTTTATTGGGGGGGGTTTAAACTCATATAACCCCATACCTAACAGAGGTGTGGAAAGTCTGCAACATGATGTAATGGTAAGCACTTGACGTTTTCTTCAGATTTTTTGCTTGTAAAAGGAACAGTTCTCACTGGAAAGCTGTTCCAAACAGATGTTCGTAACTTTAGTATTAGTAATACAGAAGTTAAAAGTATGGTAGGTCTTTGAACCTCCTTAAGAGGGTGACTTATTCAGGAGTCTTGACTTTATGTGGAATATGTACATTCATGTTACAATGGATCCATTTATGATACTTTGTTTTTCTGTATAATTCACAGAATTCCGAAGTCAGAATGTTTGATATTAAGCTGTCTCCCTGAGTTGTATGATTTCGTCATGCATGTACTCTTTCCTCCTTAATGTTTCTTTCCTTTTTAAACAGTAGGTGAAATTTTCTAAGTAAATAAACTAAATGAGCAGATGTACAACAGTAAAAAATGAGAATCACTAGCTCAATATGATGGCATGCAGAAATATTATGTATACATACATGAAGAACTGGTACAGATGGACAATGAGGTGGGCCTAGCTTTCTACAGAGGGAAGAGAGCAGGCTGGATTGCATGTGAAAAGATATACAATATAGTGCTTTAAATGATCCCATTCTATGCCTCACCCAAAAATCTATCTTTTAAACACCAATGGTCTAACAGTGATGGCAGAGGGCCGTGAATAATGGAAAACTGTTGTCTTTGAAGTATTTAAATTGCAGGTGATCAAAAGAACAAAGAAAAGACATATAAGGGTGATGGCGGCTTAAATGCAAAAAATGATGCAACATATATAATTGTGTATGTGAAATGTGTGTATTATAATATAACAAGATATAATGTGATATAAAATGATACAATATGCTGTGATATAATATGATATAATATATGATATGACATGACATGACATAAGATAATATCATTAATATAATGTAAAGTAACATAACAAATATAATATAATGTTATATTAATTATATTATGTTATTTATGTTATGCTTGCTATGCTATGTTATATTATGTTTATCATCATATATTAATCATATTACTTTATATCATATCACATCATATCATAACACATATATTATATCATGTTATATTATAATACATTATAATGTGTGTATATATATACATATATATATATATATATATATATATATATATATATATATATATATATATACAGAGAGACAGAGAGAAATAGACAGACAGAGACGAGTCCCATTCTGTACACTAAATCCATCACTTCTCTGTAATGGATAGGATGTTTTATCATTGGTCCTTTAGAATTAAGAATGGTTTAAGCTACTAAAGCCTAAAACTACACCAAGACTTTTAGAACACTCCGTGTGTGTGTGTGTGTGTACATGGTACCTATGCATGTGAAAGTAGATTAAGAAGTGGAATCCATGCAAGGGAAGAGTTTATGAGCAAACAAGAGAGAGAGGATTATAAGGAAACAAAATAGATAACATTACATGATATTTAAAAAAAGCTTTTGCCCAAGGAAAACTAATGCTCCCCAAATTAGAAGGAAAACAAGAAATGGCAGAATTTACAGCAAGTTTCTTTGATAAAGGCCTCATTTCTCAAATATATAAGGACCTGAAGCAAATTTATAATAATAAAAGCCATTCCCAAGTTGATAAATGGTCAAAGGATATGAGCAGGAAATTTTCCAAAGAAATAAAAGCTCTCAATCATTACATGAAAAAATGCTCTAAATCATTACTGATTAAAGAAATTCACATGAAACGATTTTGAGATACCACCTCATACCCAACAGATTGTCTAATAAGACAGAAAAGGAAAATAATAATTGCTGGAGATGTGGAAAAATAAGTGTACTATTACACTGTTGGTAGAATTGTGAACTATCTACCCATTCTAGAGAACAATTTGGTACTATGATTAAAGGATTATGAAAGCATACACAACCTTTAATTCAGTAATAACACTACTAGGTCTGTATCCCAAAGAGATCAAAGAAAAAGGAAAAGGACCTATATGTGCAAAAGTTCTCATAGCAACTCTTTTTATGGTGGCAAAGAATTAAAATTGAGGGAATGTCCATCAATTAGAGCATGGCAGGATATATTGTGGTATATGATTGTGATAGAATACTATTGACTATAAGAAATAACAGGTATAATGATTCCAGAAAAAAATCATGGGAAGACTTCTCTGAATTTATGCAAAGTGAAGTGAGCAGAAACAGGAGAGCATTGTTCACAGTAACAGCAATTTTGTAAGTATGATCAGCTGCAAAAAGGTTTGGCTACTCTGAGCAAGACAATGATCCAAGACAATTCCCAAAGGACCCACAATTTAAAAAAAAAAAAAGGTTGTCCACCTCCAGAGATAGAATTGATGAATTGTGTGCAGATTTAACCATACTTTTAATGTTATTTTTATTGTCTTATTTTGTTTGTGTTTTCTTTTGTAACATAGCTAATATGGAAATATTTTTGCATGAATTCATATCCATAATCAATATCAAATTGCTTGTCTTCTCAAGGAAGATATAGGAGAGAAAGGAGGGAAAGAATTTGAAACCCATTTTTTTCTAAATGATTGTCAATTTTTACATGTAATTGGGAAATTTTTAATGAAATACCTAAAAATAATTAAAAAAAATTAAACCCATGGTTATTTGTTTACAAACAGAGCAAAAACTGTTGTGTCAGCACTCTGGGTAGAGGCAACAGAGAGCTTAGAATTGTAAGATGAATCAGCATTATGTCAAGGGACAGAAGAGAGCTACTTACAGTTGTGACTGAGTTGAGCTGTTATTATGAGAACATGAGGATGACAGTGCATAAGAGGATATTTAGGAAGAAAGATGAGTGGACCTTTCCATTTATAGATACAGATTGGCCACTATTATAGAAGCTATTCACAGTCTGGGTTCCTTTCAGAGACTTGGTTCCAGGTAAATGCCTCAGCTTCAGGAATCACTTATTGACTCAACAAACATGAATTCAAAGATAAAATAATGAAACAATCCATGCTCTTGAAAAGTTTATATTTTATTAGAAAGAGATAAAGTGTGGCTATGATAGGGGATCTTTAAAAAACTCCCTTGAGATGTGAGCCTCTAGGTGCCTCTCCAAAGAAAAAAATCCATATGAAGACAGCTAGGTGAGGGAGTATGTATGTGTGTTTGTCTGTGTGTTTATCTCAACCTTATGATATTGGTGAGTCTGAGATGCTAAGACCATCTGCAGGAAGTCTAAGGTCTTTTCTCTGATGTGGTATCTGAAACTTTGACACTATGTCATAAACCTTGAGTATGGTTTGATAGCCTGAAAACCCAAGACATAGCATATTCTTTACTGGTGATATAACTTATTTGCCATTTTCAATGGACCTGCATTAGGAGGTAGCATGGTTATTGTTGAAATAATGCATTAGCTGGAGCCAGAAGAAACTTGAGTTCAACTTCTGCTGTTGACACTAACTAGCTATTACCATGGGTCGGGAAGTTAACCTCTCCAAGACTCAGTTTTCTCATTTGTATAATGCAGGGACTAATACATATTGGACCATCCCTATTGGTTTTGCTGTAACAAATATAACAAGATGTAAAATATTTTACAAATCTTAAAGTGCTATATGAAAGTCAACTATTAGGGGATCCTATGAGGAGAAAACAGAGAATACTAGAGAAATTAAAAAGATTGATGAAAATATGTATAGTTATAAAGAACCTGGGTTCAACACTGTAAAATAGGTGCTATTATTATCCCCATTTTACAGAGGAGAAAATGAGCCAAAGAGAGGTTAAATAACTTGTCCAGGGTCACATAGCAAATAAGTGAGGCCAAATTTGAACCCATGTTATTCTGACTTGAAACCCAATGTTCTATCCACTGCACCATCTAGCTATCTAAATTAAAAATCATGTTGAAGACTAGATTGATCAAGAAAGTTTGAAACAGAGAGTAATGATACCTCTATCAGGTAGTAATGTAGGACTTGAGGAGGGGAAGTGGTAAATTGGAAAAGACACAACCAGCAGGCTAAGGAAAATCAGCATAAATTAAATATTTGAGTTTTATATTCATATGAACACAAACAGAATGTCAGAATTGTATTTCCTGATCTACTTTATAGATTTCTAATCTGAAGTATTCAACCATTGTGTATTTTCTGCATTCAATTACCATACAGAACTCCCATTGACCTACAAAACAAACACAGAACCTTTTACGAAGATCTACAGAGCATGAGAGAGATCTGATAACAACAGATTGTATAGCAGAACAGCAGATCTATTAGATAGAACACCAGACTTTTCTTTCTATTAAACAAAAATTCCAGTTAGTCCATTTGGAGGATTCAGAATTCTATAATTATTTCCATCTATAATTTCCAAGAGAAATATGTTGCATTTAAGTAGTTTGTTAGAAACATAAACAGGATATGTCTAGAGAAAATGTCGTGTTGTCACATACTTGTTTCTCTGAAAACTCAGAGAAGTAACATCATGAATATTTTCTAATTGCCTTATGAGAGGTACATTAGGCTTTGTATCCCTAGGTACATGCTAAAAGAAGAGGACATTTTTATAAAAAAAATAATCAAATATTTATTGCAAACCTATTATGTTCAAAGTCACATGTACTATAAAAGAAAGAAATATAATCATAATAGTGGAAATTGATTTAGTACTTTGGTACTTGAAAAGCCCTTTACATGCATTATCTCTTTTGATCTTCAAAATAATCCTCTGAGGTAAGTCCTATTGCTATTATGACCCCCTTTTATGATGAGGAAGCAGGAAAAAAAGAGCTCATGTGACTGAACCATGGTTATACTACTAGAGTCCAAGGAGGCATTGGAACCCAGTTTTCTAGTGACTTCCAGTCAAGCACTCTTACCACTACTAAAAAGATCCGTCTTCTCAAGGATATTACAATTTAGTTAGGAAGACCCAGGAACAGGAATAAAGAATAGCAACATGTAGTCGTCATGGTGTTAGTTTCACATAAATATGTCTGACAAGATTTTAAAGGAAAGAGAAACAACCATGGGTTAAGGTTGTCTAGAAAGATTTGTTGAAAGATGTGGAATATGATTCGATTGTATAAGGATGTTTAGAATTCAAATAAGAATGGGGAAGAACAGCCCCCCAAACTTAGAGAGGGGGAAGTGAGGAGACAATAGTATGCACAGTATATTCAGGAGAGAATAAGCAGAACAATTTGTCTAAAGCACAGATTTTAAGACAATGCTAAGATGGTTACTAAGTGGTGTAGTGGATAGAGTACTGTACCTAGTCAAGAAGAACTGAGTTAAAACCAGGCTTCATATATTTACTTGCTATATGACCCTGGCCAAGTCACTAAACCCTATTTGCCTCAATTCCTCATCTGTAAAATGAGCTAGAGAAGGAACTAGCAAATTACTCCAGTATTTTTGCCAAGAAAACCCCAAAAGTGGTCATGAAGAGTTGAACATGACTGAAAATCATTACACAAACAAAGGTTGTAGAGCTAAGTTGAAATACATTTTGAGGAATCATTAATAACAGACTAATGTGAAACCAGTGGAAAGTTAATCAACTATTTTTAGTAGGTGAATTTTATGTAGATGGTTTATGTATAATGAGTTTACTTCAGGACACCCCCAATCAATTGTTTCTCCCCATAACCCAGTTGATGAAATCATGCAGTTGAGGTGTTAAGATTGTAAATGAAGTGTAAAGAAGGGCTTAAATTCTCTTACTCCTTTTTGAAGTATTCAGAAGTTTTCTGATGAGAATGGATGCATCTAGGAAGCAGATAGTCAATTACTAAACAAGGGTTAGTCATGTTCCTAGTGGACTTTTAAAAAAATTAGACACTCCCTAGAAGTCAATGGAGATAGAAGCAGAGAGGAGAGTCAGTTACATAAAAATCCAGTCCTTGAAAAGGAATTGGTTTTTTGCCTCTTAGTGATGTGTAGGGGATGCCTTTTTTCTCTCACCTTATTGGTCATGGTGTATTTCAGAGAACTCACTTTCCCAATAGAAGACATCAATCACACTTAGGAGACATCACACATAGTCAAGGTAGGAGACAATTCTAAGGAATGTGATCTCTGTGAATCAATAAGAAAACCATCACTATTCATTAGTATTTGAGAAAGAGAGAAGAGTCAAGATGAGTAAACTTCCAGAAGAAATGCTATACCTAAAGAAAGTAGCATAAAGCTAAGGTTTGTTTTTTTTAATGGATATTAGGATCCAGAAGTGTAAGTTGCCTTAGCCACAAATGGTAAAGTGTGCATCTAATATTCTACTTCACTTTGGGATTAGCTCATACACATCTTTCTATGTTTTATGAATTTGTTATTTATTATTATTTATTATGGAGCAATAATATTCCCTAACATTCCTATGCTATAATTTCTTTATGATTTCACAAACTAGTGAACACCTAAGATATCCTTGCTTCACCCTGTCTTATTTTATATGCCTCTATTGTGTCTCCACTATGTATAATTCTGGCTCTTGCTTTTGAAATAATTTTATTTTAAATAGTAAAAAACTATTCATATATGTTTTAGTAGTTTTTTTAAAAGCAGAAATGTGTTCTATGTTTTGTCAAAAAAGCACTTTTTTCCATACCTAGTGATATAATTGTGTGATTTGTAAAAAGTAATCATAGGATGATATATTTAGAAAGGAAAGGGACCTCAGAAGAAATTAGTTCAATCCCTTGACTTCATAGAGAAGTAAACTGTGGCCTAAGAAGGTTAAACAACTTGTTTAAAGTCACAGTAGAATTTAAATTTGAACAAAGTTCCTTTGAATCAGAGCCACTGTTGATAGTTTTGATAATATTGTATCAACCTGGCTTTTTTGGCATAAATCCAACTTGGCAATAGTGTATAGTTTTTTTTTAATTTGTTGCTATAACAACTTTGTTCATATTTTTTTCAAAAAAATTTACATTTTTATTTGTGAGCAATAGTAGTCTATTGTTTTCATTCTCTGCTTTGTTTCTCCCTGTTTAGATTTCAAGACTATGTATCATTGAAGTAATTTGGCAGAAAACCTTCCTCTTTCAAGCAATTCATATAATATAATAATATTATATTATATAATAATATAATATTATGTAATAATATAATATAATATAACAATTACTAATTGTTATTTGAATATTTCATGAATTTTACTTGTAAATCCATCTGGACCTGGCTGATTCTGCCCCCCTCTTGAAGTAAATATATATTTTTCAGTTTTTTTCTTAAATTAGATTAATTTTCTTTTTCCTTGTTCTGTTCATCTAAGTATTTCATAATTTTTTGAATATCTATCCATTTCATTTCTTACCAGTTCTGTTGGCTTATAAGTAGACAAATTAACTTTTAGCCATTTCCTTTTTGTCATTTTACTTTACTGTGAATTTTCCTTTTCCCTTTTTGATATTTGCTATTTGGTTTTAATCTATTTATCGTAATCAGAAAAATTTCAATTTTATTAATTTAAAGCAAAATAAGTCCTAGTTTTAACAGTTTAATGGGTTGTACTGATTTCTATTTGATTTTATTTTTAAAAAATTTATCAGGGAGGCCAGGTAGCACAGCAAGTAAGAGCACCGGCCCCAGTGTTGGGATGACCTGGGGGATTGAATCCTGGCTCAGACACTTAGCATCCACCCAGAAACACCTGGCCATGTAACCTTGAGCAAGTTACTTAACCCCAATTGCTTTGTTTTTTTTTTTTTATTTATCTCTGATTTTTAAAAATTTCTTCTTAAGGTTTTTTTTTAGTTGTATAACTCTCTCTTGTTGATTGTGTGTGTGTATGAATATGAGGAGAAAAGGAAGGAAAGAAGGAAGGAAGGAAGGAAGGAAGGAAGGAAGGAAGGAAGGAAGGAAGGAAGGAAGGAAGGAAGGAAGGAAGGAAGGAAGGAAGGAGGGAAGGAGGGAAGGAAGGAGGGAAGGAAGGAAGGAAGGAAGGAAGGAAGGAAGGAAGGAAGGAAGGA
>NW_027185809.1:47102943-47114010 GCF_028583685.1 Petaurus breviceps papuanus
GGAAGGAAGGAAAGAAGGAAGGAAGGAAGGAAGGAAAGAAGGAAGGAAGGAAGGAAGGAAGGAAGGAAGGAAGGAAGGAAGGAAGGAAGGAAGGAAGGAAGGAAGGAAGGAAGGAAGGAAAGAAGCATTTATATAGTTCCTTCTATGTGCCAGTCATTGTGTTAAGTACTTTACAAATATTACCCTATTTTATCCTAACAGAAGCCCTGAAAGGTAGGTGCTATTATTATTCCCATTTTATAGTTGAAGAAATTGAGCAAAGAGAAAAAAATTAAGTGGCTTGCCCAAGGTCACACAACTAATAAGTGTCTGAGGCCAATTTTAATTCGGGTCTTCTTGACTCCAGTGCTCGCACTCAATCCATTTCATGATCTAGCTTCCTTCAGACAGAGAAACCCTTACCTCATAGAAATTTTAAGAAGCAAATGAAATAATGTATATAAAGCACTTTGTAAAGGTTACATCAGTACTATTACTGTTCTCATTTCACACCTAGCTGTACAGCTTAAGACTTCTCTAACTGACTTTTCCACCATGCCTCAGGGAGTCCATTATTAGGATAACCTTATTATCCTGTAAGATCTCATCAGCCTTGGTCCTCTACAACATCACTATCCTCTGCCTCTCTGATTGGAAAGTGGAGCCATGAACTCCAAATCTCCATTAAAGGAAAGCCCTCAGCTAAGTAATCTCATTTCTGACCTAGCTACACTACCATGGAACTTCTCTGACTGACTTCTCCACCATGATGCTCCTTTATGGCAGGAACGATCTTGTTTTTTTCCGAATTTGTATCCCTAAGCACTTAGCACAGTACCTGGCAAATAGTAGGTACTTAATAAATATTTATTGTTGCCTGAGAAATTGACTCAAGTAAAAATCAAACTATCATACACATTTTCTTTTTTCATTTGAAATTTATTTTTTTATTATTTTTAATTTTAAACATTCACTTCTATAAGTTTTAAATTTTCTCTGCCTTTCTCCCCAAGATGGCTTTCAATCTGATATGGGCTCTATGCATACATTCCTATTAAACACTTTTCACATCAGACATGTTGCATAGAAGAATTTTAACAAATGGGAAAAACCATGAGAAAGGAAAAAAAATGAAACAAAACAAAAAAGAAAATAGTAAGCTTCATTCTGCATTCCGACTCCATAGTTCTTTCTTTGGATGTGGCTGGTATGAAATTTATTTTTTTTAATAAAAAGTCTACCTTATCTCCCTCCTAACTATCTCCTCTAATTGAAAAAGACAACAAGAAAAAAACCAGTTAGAATAACAATGAATAGTCAAACAAAACAAAGTTTTTATAAAAAAAAATGTCCTAATCCCTACTCTGAGCCCACAAACCCTCTGTCATGAGATGAACACCATGGCTCATTGTGAGTCCTCTGGAATCATGTCTAGTTACCATGTGTCAGAGTTCTCAAGTATTTCAAAGCTGTCTGTCTTCACAAAGTAATTTCTCTTGTACAAATCATTCTCCTGGTTCTTCTCACACCATTCTATATCACTTCATACAAGTCTTCCCAGATTCCTTAAGTTACTATGATATACTTCACTAATCTTCCTTCCATTCTGCTCTTCTCCCCACTAATTAAGATTTAGGAAATCACACTTCTTCACTACAGTGTCCTTTACATCCACTATCCTTACAATTAGGTGCTTTCTGATGGAAGTAGTGGAAAGAAGTCATTTGGACCCAGAACACCTGAGTTTGATCTGAGTTCTCTTCCATATCTCTCTCTCTCTCTCTCTCTCTCTCTCTCTCTCTCTCTCTCTCTCTCTCTCTCTCTCTCTCTCTGTCACTCCACTGGAAAAAAAATTTTTTTTGGGGGGGTGAGTCTTATATGATTGGATATGCTTTCATTTATTCTTCCTCTAAAATTTTGCATTGATTTTTCCTTTCTCAATCATTTTCATTTTAAAATACATCAATTCCTTCTTCCCTAACTGGAGAACCATTACTTGTAACAAAGAATAAGAAAAAAAATGGAGTATAAGCAAGTAAACAAAACTAGCCTGCATATCAGCAATCTAATAGTAAAGACAATATTCTGTATCCCTTGTCCAGTACCTCTTCACACAAAGAAGGCAGGGAAGCATATTCTCTCCTTTCTGCTTCAGAGCCAAGCTTAGTCAATGTAATTAAGCAGATAAGTCATCTCTCTTCTCTGAGTCATAGTTTTTCTCATCCATAAAATGAGGATTATAATCTCCACCCTGACTACCATGAAGTTGCTCATTTCAGTGAAAAGAACATTGGATGTGGTGTCAGAGACTCTTACTCTGTGTGAAAACTTGGGCAAGTCACTTAATCTCTTTGAGCCTCAGATGATCTCTAAGGTCCCTTCTGGTTCCAAATCAGGGGTTTTTAACCTTTTTTTTGTCATGAACTCCTTTGGCAGATTTGTGAAACCTATGGTCCCCTTTTTACCATACTGTTTTTAACTACCTCAGATATAGTGCAAAGAAATTAAATTGTAATGCAATTAATCAAAATATTTATTGTTTCATGTCCCTCAGGTTAAGAACCCTGCTGTAGATGTTCCTATGACCCTGCATCATAGGGATATTGTAGAAACAAGGGGATTTTTTTTTTGTAAAGATGATTTTTAAAATTCTGAAACACTAGGCAAGGATAAGGGGTTAGTGGTGAATAATAATACAAGGATTTAATAAAAATTCAAGATGAAATTAATATAGACCTCACCAAGCAACCCATTTTTTGATTGCTAAATTAATGGTAGAAACAATAAGAAAACTGAGATGAGAGATAGATGGGCTGGAGAAGCCTAGAAAGGTTACATAGATGAACATGAGATGTACACAATTTGGTTGGGAAAAGAATAGAAGGGAGGACTTTTTAGTAGGATTTGATAGGATGAACAATGAGACAGAGGAAGAAAAATACACTATATATACTGGGGAATTATAAGTGAAAGCTTTTTAGGAAAAGAGGATATTTTTGACCCTTGACTGCACTGAGTTTTGTGTCTGCCTTATTCAGGAACTGACATTGAATCATATTCAGTCTCCCACTACAAACCAGCATTCTTGCTTTAATTCTAATGTTGGAGAAGGAGCAAGTAAATGAGAAAGAATCTGAACAAAAGAAAAGGAAAAGAAAAGCAAGCTAGTATGGGAAGAAGAGAATTTGGAGAAGAAAAGATTTCCCTTACTAGTTTATAACTGAAAACAGTAAGGGGGCACATTTCCAGTGGCTCCCAAGACAGGAGTGTCTATTTCCCACTCTTCATTAAAGATGAATGAATTCACCTCCTGCGTGCCACTTTGAAAACATACCAGATTTGCTTAGTTTGGCAGACTAAAAAAGGAAGAAATATTCATAGGGAACAGAAAAAGCCTGCTGTTTGCCAGTAGCTATTAACTTGTGGCTATATCAACATTTCTGCTGTTAACAATAATCATATCCAAGAGTCTATTCTTGTAGAACCTTGGGGGTTGGAGAAATACTTTCTAGGCAACATCTCAAAGATTACAAATAGCAAGATGTTTTCACAAGAAAAAAAGCAAGAAGAAAATCTCATGCAAGTTCTCACCTCATCAGAGGTATCAATTTCCAATGCTGTAATCTTGGAGACATTTTCTCTTTAGTAGACTTTTTTTCCTACCAGTTTGAAACTCTTAGATCATATGTGACCTTTCAACATTGTAGATCCTTTTGCTTTCAAGGGTCACAAATCCCAAATTGGTGACAATATTATCTATGTTCACAAATAAGCCTAAAGACCTTGATAGAGGCTGAGATTTGCCACCCACAATTAGCTTGTTGTGCTTTCATTGGAGGGCTTGTTTTTGTTTTTGTTTTATTATATTTGCTTCTTTTTTGATGTTTGTGATTGCTGATAAGTTAATTTCATTTTGTAAGTCTATTGGACTTAATTGTCAGATGAAATAGAACATTTCCTACTTTCTAAAACATGTTTTGGTATGAGTCTGTCTACAAAATGTAATTCTACCACCTGAAAGGCCCATTCTGTACAAATTGCAATGGGTAGATTTCTGAGCAACTTCAGCTTTTAATTCTAATTGAGTTTTGTGTTTTAAAACTATACCTATAGCCCCCCAAAATCAGCTCACACCAGCAAGTAGCATTTTTTTCTGGTAGTAGCAAATTTGTAGAGTTCTTATTTAGAGGAATGTTATATATTTTGAACTTGAGGTAAAAAGTGAATCAAGAAGCAATACAAGTCTAAACACATGTATTCTCCTTCCTTTGTCCTTATTACAAAAGGTAGCCCCTCCACTTCTTTTGAGCCACTAATTCTCTGTACTGATGAGTCACAAGTCAGAGATCTAATGAGGCTATGTAAAATGTCTATTTGAAGATTAATTCAGTTTGATCACTTTTTCTAAATAGTATTCTGTTAACCATTTTTGTATTTTTTTAATGAACCTGTGATTTCATCTATGAAAGAATCTCTTACCAATGCAGAACAGAAATTCTTTTATAATGTGTAGTCTTAGAAATTTTCAGGGGAAGAAATCAAAGCTATAAATAGTTATGTAAAAATGTTCTAAATAACTAAAAATTAGAGAAATGTAAATTAAAACAACTCTAAGGTACCACCTCACACCCATCCAGTTGTCTAAGATGACAGAAAAGAAAAATGACAAATGCTGGAGGGGATATGGAAAAGTAGGTACACTAGTGCAGTGTTGGTAGAGTTATGAAATAGTCTAATTATTATACAGAACAATTTGGAACTATACCTCAAGGGTCACCAAATTGTGAATACTACTTCTAGATCCAAACCTCAAGGCAACCAAAGGAAAAGGAAAAAGAACCATATTTACATAAATGTTTAAAAAAGCTCTTTTTATGTGGCAAAGAATTGGAAAACGAGAGGTTGACCATCAATTGAGAAATGACTGTGATAGTAATGGAATATAAAGATCCCCCTGTATTGGCTTGGTTTTTGGTTTGATTGTGTTAAAACCCAGAGCTTGTGAATCCCACTTGTGGGATGGACTTGTTGACATGAAAAGAGAGGGCTGAACGGGGAGGAGCTGGTGACATAAATTTAGAGAGACACAAGAAAAGAGAGAGGCAGAAAAACTTTTTGGAAGTAGTACCTTTGGTGGCAGAGAGAGACTGAGAAGATTGCTGAGGGCCACTTTGAATTGCCCAGAACTTTTAAGAGCTGCCACCCAGAGCTGTCAAGGACTGAGGAGACATGGCTGTTATGCTGGTACTTTGTCTGTCTGTTTTGATGTTGTTTTTCCAGATTTGTCCACTGGTGAAGTACAGTGCTGTTGTTGCAGAGGGCTTGGAACCTTGCTGTTGGTTCAGAACCCTGAAGAAGGATTTTCTTGTTGTATGTTTACAGAAATCCTGGAAGAGGGTTTTGCTAATGTTTTCAGGGGTCCTAGGACTGTTCAGCAGACAGAGGATGAATTAATGAAGAGACTGGCAATGTATCTTGTGGCCTTGCTAAGCTCTGTCTCCCCAGGAACAAAGATTTCTGAGAACTTGCCTCCTGTCAAGATGAAGAAAAGACCTCCATTTGGGTATTAAGTGCTGTGCTTAAGCTTGTTGTAACTCTGGGGTAGATTCAATTGTGATCCAAGGGTGGGGAACTTTTGACCTTTTTGTGCTCTGTGATTGAACAAATGAATGTACTTTACTTATGATTGGAAACTAATCTCCATTTGAGAAGAGGGGCTTTGTGATGAACTAAATGAAGGTACAGCCTAGGGGTGGAGTAGAACTTAGAAGAGGGACTTTGTGATTGATTAAATGAATGTCATGTCCAGGGGTGGGGTAGTACTTGATTAAATCAGGTAGTACTTGGAGATTATTGAATCACACTTAGTAAATGCTGTATTTTGAATGATGTCATATTTTGATCTTCTCTGTTCTTAATTTGTCACTGAATAAAATGGAGAGCACCTATGCTGGTATGTTGCCTTACATTACAATGACTAATAAGTTATGGTACATGAATGTGATGGAATACTGTTGTGCTGTAAGAAATAATGAAGAGGATGTTTTCAGAAAAAAAAACTGGGAAGACTCGTATGAAATGATGCAAAATGAAGTGAACAGAAGCAGAAGAACAAGTGCATAGTAACAACAACATTGCGAGGATGATCAACTGTGAAACACAACTACTCTAATGAAGACAATGAAAGAAGTCAGATCCAAAGGGCTCATGATGAAAAATGCTATCCACCTCCAGAAAGAGTTCTGATGAATTATGAATGTAGATTAAATAATTTTTTAACTTTATTTTTCTTGGATTTTTTTTGTCTGTGTTTTACAACATGGCAAATATGACAATATGTTCCGTGACTTCAAATTGTAATTTATATCAAATTGCTTCCCTACTCAAAGATGGAGGAGGGAAGAGAGGAAGATAGATAATCCAGAACTCAATTTAAAATATATATATATATATATATATATTTAAAATTTTTAACACATAATTGAGAAATATTTAATTAAATAAATAAAACATTTTTTAAGACTTTTATTATTGTTATTATTTTGCTTTTTGAAGGGGAGAGGGTAGGGCAATTGGGGTTAAGTGACTTGCCCAAGGTCACATGGCTAGTTTTTTTGTGTGTATTAAGTACCTGAGACTGGATTTGAACTCAGGTACTCCTGACTCCAGGGCCAGTGCTCTATTCACTGTGCCACCTAGCCACTTCTAAATAAAACATTTTTAAAAATTTGAAAGAAAATTAACTGCGAAACACTTAGTAACTCTGATCAATACAATGATACACAGCTCCAAAGGACTCGTGATATAAAATACTATCCACATCCAGACAGAAATAATGGACCCAGAGTACAAATTAAGTGATTTTTTTCCTTTCCCTCTGTCTTTCTTTCTTTTCTTCCTTCCTTCTTTTCTCTCTCTCTCTCTCTCTCTCTCTCTCTCTCTCTCTCTCTCTCTCTCTCTCTCTCTCTCTCTCTCTCTCTCTCTCTATCTCTTTCTCTGTCTCTCTCTCTCTCCTTTTCTTAGGACCCCATATTACTGAAAATCAGCTTCTTTGATAAGGTATACTCATTGCTGCCAGGAATATCCCACCCTGTGAATCATACTGAGAAATGAGGAAAGCTCTGGGGACTTCTAATATTGATTACAGGTTGATAGGAATTTGGACCATATCTGTATGCCTGACTTAGAGATTGAGCAATCAAGTATTTCACCTAGGACAAAAATAGTTTTACAGTTGGAGGAGAAAGACAGTGGAGGGGGGTGCATAGTAGCAGTAATATGAACAACATAACCAGGGCTGGGTCAGTATTGTAGAAGAAACTATATATAGATTTAGTGTAACTGGAATAAGAGGTCACCTATGCTTCAGATAGTTCAGATTTCTCTCTGTCATACAGTTTGAGGATTAGGAATGATGAACTTCAAGAAAGGAGTGCCACAGCAATGGGAAGATAGTATAGTTTCTCTCAGCAAACAGAAAGTACAGGGATTTGTGGCAACACAGGAGAAGAAGATGTTGCTTTGGACATCAGCATCCTGAGCCAAAATTCCTATTGCCCCTTGCTAGTTGTATGACTCTAGTGTGAACTATTATGCCATCAGATATCATTCTTCTTGAATTCCTACTAGAGACACACCTCACTTTACATAAATGGACCATTCTGCAGATCTCTCATTACAGCGATTTTTGCACAATGAGAGTTTGCCCATAATTACTCATTTTACTTAGTCAATAGAACATAAGGCATAAACAAAATATCTTTATACAAGTCATGAAATGTACCAAAATGCAGACATATTAAATAGTATACTATGATTAAGAATATTGTTATGAAATGAAATGTAAAGTTAAGGATAAACATCCATAGTACTGTACAGTAAAGTTCACATAAATATATAGTATATTTCTCCTTCCTCACCTATTGCACCTAACCTCTATCACTGGTGGCTGGCTACACAACTTTTTTTTTTAAACAGTGCTATTAAGAGTTGTTTGGAAAGGAGCTCTTTTATTTTTTCCTCACATATCTGACAACAGCAAGAGATATTATCCTCGACTAGTCATTTTTTGTAATGCAGATTTCTTTCAGAACTATTTATATAAGGTCAAATTTGTGTAATGTGAATTTATATAAAGCAAGAACCGTCTATATTTCAAACTGTGCTCCTTCTTGCATCAGCCTATTTCTTCTGTCTTGTTTCAGGGAGGATTTGGTCATTTATTATGCCACAATTTCCTAAGGCTACAATAGCTATCATACATCCTTGCCTACATATATGAAGTAAGGCTAATAGTTGCCATTATCTATAGTATACACAATGATGGAGATCCTACATAAAAAGATATCAATTATCAATGACCCTGTTTTCAATAGCTATTTGATAGCTAAAGAAAAGCATACAAATAGAAGTCAGGAGACTTTGGTGCTAGTTTCTGCTCTCTGTCCCCCACCACCAATTGATGAAGTGTGTGACCTTGAACATTTCCCTGAGCCTTGGTTTGATCATTTGTAACATGAGAAATTTGGACCCAGATCTGAGATCAAATTATTTTATAAGTACCTAATAAAATTGTTCAATGTCACTTGGAGGTCCCTGTGAAAAATCCTCACTACTGACGCCAATACAGCAGCACCCCTTTGCTTCTTTTCTTTCTTTCCTGATTCTACATCTCTCTTCATTTCCCCCTGCCCACCTCTGCTTCTCAAATCTCAGGAAAACAAATTATGTCCCTGAAGCCTCCTGATTTTATACTTCAGAACTGTTACTTTCTAGGGACAGCTGTGGCAACCTATGGATAATAATAGAATTGGTGACTCCAAAATTAATTTAAAAACCATTTCAAGCCCTGTCCCATGAAACTAGGTTGCAAATCTCTGGCACAGATAAGTTGGCAAAATATTTCTTTTTCACAGATCTATTATTGCAAATGCAGTTTAGAGCTTCATAAAGCTTGCAGTTTAAACTTCCCATATAGCTCTTCCTGATTAGGACATAGAAGTCTTAAGGTATTCATACATGTTAATAAGCTACCACTCCTTTCTACATTTTAAACTACAATATATATGACTGCAGTTAAATTGACTTTCAACCATTTCTCTTTTTGCCTTGCTTTATAGTCATAGCATTTATAAAACTCAGTGTGCATAATGTGCCCTAGTCTAGGAGCTCAAATCCCTGATGACCTTTACTACTTTTCTTTGGAAATTTGCTCTGGAAAGGTAAAGGACACAAGAATAAGAGTTCTATGTGGATCTGTCTTAACTTGTTTCTACATTTGATCTGTGTTTGAAACTGACCATCTTATACTCTCTTCTTACTCTGCAGAATCCTTTACAAAATTCATTCCCTGTAGTCTCATCATCAAATGTAGGTGACTCTAGGATCTTGGAAACTATATTAGAAAAGTAAAGACTGGGGCGGCTAGGTGGTGAAGTGAATAGAGCACTGGTCCTGGAATCAGGAGGACCTGAGTTCAAATCCAGCCTCAGACACTTAACACTTACTAACCGTGTGACCTTGGACAAGTCACAACCCCAATTGCCCTGCCCTCCCCCCCCTCCAAAAAAAAAAAGCAAAAAAAAAAGGAAGAAGAAGAAGAGTGAAGACCCTGGTAAATTGCACTGTGCTGGCAAAACATTCAGTGTGATCACCATAACAAACTAAATCTATGATCCAGGATGAGCCTAGCAAGGTACGGAGAGGCTTATCCCAGAAAGCAGATCATTAGGTTTTAAATTATTTGTCCATGACCATTAAAAGAGAGAGAAATGCAAAATGGTACTGTAAGAACAAAACTGGAATTGTATTCAAAGGACTGAAATTGAAATCATTCCTCTGCTACTTATTGATTGTGTTGTGATGGCTATTCTTAAAATCATATGAAAAAAGAATCATCGATTTTGACCTAGGAAGGACCTTGGAGATGATCTAGGTAAACTTCTTCTGACATTATTCATAGATGAGAAACCTGAGGCCCATAGAGGTGAAGTGACACATTCAATATAAATTTAGCATGATTAAGCAGTATTGATAGGTGTTGTTATCTATTTCTGTTTATTAATATTCGTTTAACTAAATTAACTTTTGGCATGCTATGTCCACTCCCTAGGCTCTAGTTTATTCTTTTGTAAAATAAGGGGTTAGAATGAAAGATTATTAAGGTCCCTTAAAGCTCAAAGTTCTATGTAATATTTAATCACTTAACAACTAGCTCGCCGAAAAAAAAAATACCCACAAGATACTTTAAAGTTTAATCTTTTAAAGCTACATCATAAGCAAAACAATAAATCGAGTACTTATTTGTAATGTTTAACAATTTCTGAGGTGTCAATATTCAAGCTGAAAATTTAACATTTGACTCCCAAGAGCTGGTTTCAGTGCTCACACCATCCAATACGATATGTATAAATACTGCATGAATGGGATGTTTTAAGTAGGGGGGAGGGAATTGAATGATCACAAGGACTGTGAGAAGAGATTGTGGAGAAATAGGAATGTGTTTCTGCCTTTTTTTTGAGGGCCTACTTGTCATTTGGGGCTGTGGGGATAATCAAAGCACCACAAAATACTAAAACCAAGGAAGTTTTTATCTAGAGGAAATTTTAGGAATACTCTAAACAATTGCTAGGGGGCATCACTAGGAATTATGAAATCTTAAGCAAATTAAAAAAAAAAAAAACCCTGGAAGTAACTAATGAAAGGGGTTTGGGGAAGGGAAATACATTTGGAAAGTGAACAGCTTAAAAGTGATGCTGTAAGAGGGATGGAAACACAGAGATAGAGATAGAGCCAGATCACATATGTGTGTGTAGACATGTAGAGAAAGACTTACACGTAGATGAGATAGAACCAATACTCATTAGTCATACTTTCTGAATTTGTGAATTTGTCTATTTACTAAGATTTATTTGTAAATGCCAAATCAATACTCACAGGGCTTTCATGCTCTTCTGCAGACATACACAGTGGCAAAAATTTTGTTTTGCCCCATATGCCCATTCTCAACTAAAACTGAACAAGACATTGCTCTGTCTTCTTGTTTCAGCTCCCATTCTGCAAATAGTATCCTTTTCTTGGTCTTTTTAA
>NW_027185809.1:47114110-47147014 GCF_028583685.1 Petaurus breviceps papuanus
AGACAGAGACAGAGACAGAGACAGAGACAGAGACAGAGAGAGAGAGACAGAGACAGAGAGACAGAGAGAGAGACAGAGAGAGAGACAGAGAGAGAGAGAGACAGAGACAGAGACAGAGAGAGAGACAGAGAGACAGAGAGACAGAGACAGAGAGACAGAGACAGAGAGAGAGATTCACAGATCTATTTAGATCTATTTGTAAGGTCACTCCCAAAAGTGCTAAAGTAAAAGTTATGACCAGGACTTGTAGAAACCTAACTTTGTAGGTTTCTACCCCCTACCTACTAGGGATAATGGTTAAATATTTGCTAATTCACAAACATGACTATGTACTACAAATGATGTGAATCAACTGTATACATATATGTGTGTATACACACATATGGACATATACAATGCTATATGTGTATATATATATGTGTATGTATGCATATTATTTCCTAAAATCCTTTTAATCTGATCGAAGGAGATTTAAACTGTAACTAAAGAAAGAAGGAGAAGCAATTTCTGTATTTTGGGATAGAGTAACTAATCTCGTAGAACAGAAGAATGCTATATACATAGTATACTTAGATTTTGCCAATTCATTAAACCATGCTGCCTCATCATTAACGGGTCACTGTCAGCTTGGAGGAAATTCTTTAGAGGCATATGTCTGCAATCTACCTTTGATCTTGCACTATTCAATATTTTCTATAAATTAAGACAACAAAAGCATAGATGGTACTCTTGTCAAATTTGGAAATGACAGAATTTGGAGACATAGCTAATAAACCAATCAAAAAGCTTTTATTAAGTAAGTATTATTGGTCAGAAACTGTACAAGGAGTTGGGTATATAATAACAAAAATTAAACTATCCCTGTCCTTAGTGGGCTTATTTTATATTGATGGAAACAACATATCCAAAAATAAGTAAATACAAAGTAAATCTATGATAATTTAATCTTTTTCCTAATTTAATCTTTTTCTTAGATTCATCATCTGTAAAATTGTAATAATAATAGTACTTGCCTCTTGAAACTGTTGTGAGAATAAAATGATACATCTATAAAGCATTTTGCACAATGTAAAGAACTATATAAATGCTAGTGATGATAATGATGATGAGGAGGAGGAGGAGGGAGAGGAGGTGGAGAAGAAGGAAGTAGAAATAAGGAGGAAGAGGAGCTCAAAGCAATTTCAGAGAGAAGGCACCAGTAGAACAAGCAAATAGAAAATTTGTCATGCAATAGGTGGCATTTGGGATGAGTTTGAAAAGAGCTAGGGATTCTAATATGGGGAAGTGAGAAAGTTGTTGTTCATTCCAGGTAGTGGACAGTCTATAAAAAGGCATAGAGACAGGAGATGAATGAGAAAGAAAAAGTAAGGCCAATTAGCCTAGAAGGAACAATGTACAAAGAAAATTAAAGTGTAAATCCTGGAAAGGTTGTCCAGAATCAGATTATGGAGGACTTTCAATGCCACAAGAAGAGTTTTTATATTATCCTGTAGGTAATAAGGATCCACTTGAGTCTTTAAAAAAAACTTCATTAATGGAGGAGCTGTAACTAGATAACAGTTCTGTGAAAAAATACTTGAAGGTTCTAATTCTCAGAAAACTCCATAAGAGTCTATAGTATGACATGGCAATAAAAATCTAATGCCATCCCAGGCATAGTGTCCAAAATGATCAATATGTCAATCAACCCAAGATATTTATTAAGTACCTATTATATACCACATTCCATATTAGGCGCTAGGGATAGAAATGCAAATTATGAAACAATCTCTACTCTTAAGAAACTTCAAATCAATCAATATTTAAAGAAATTGATTCAGAATACTCATTGGAAGAACAAATACCAAAGCTGAAACTTAAATATTTTGGCCACATAATGAGAATATAGTACTCATCGCAAAAGGCCCTAATGTTGAGAAAAATTGAAGGCAAAAGGAGAAATGTAAGGCAGAGGGTGAGATGAGTAGATAGTTGCATGGAAGCAATGAACATGATCTTGGACAGACTTCAGAAGACAGTGGAGGATATGAATGTTATGGTGCATGTGTACATTTTCTTTGTGAAAGAGTGAGACAAGATTGAATGAATCAACAACAAAAAGAGGCAATAGGAAGCAACAAAAGTTGATTAAGTAAGGAGTGACATGGTAAGATCTCCAGTCAAAGATATCATTTTGGCAGCAGTATGCAAAATATACTGGAATGACAGGGGGATCAGTTACTGGGCTGTTGCAATAATATAGGAAGGAAGTATTTAAGGCGTGAACTAAGATGAGAATTGTGTACATAGAAAGAATAGGGTTAGCCTTGAGAGATGTTAAAGGGAGAGAAATGCACCTCTGTGGTGAAGAACAATATGGTATTGAGGTTAATTCCGAAGTTAAAATCTGGAAAAATGGAAGAATTGTGATTTTTTTTTTTTGTTTGCTTGTTTTTGAGAGTGGTGCTTTCAAAAGAAATGGGGAACGTTGGGGAGAGGGAAAAATTTGGGAAGAAAGACAACAAGTTCAGTTTTGGACACCTTGTGTTTGAGATGTCAGGCAAGTAGTGATGCAAGAACAAAGTTCAGGAGAGGCTCAGCCTAGATCTAGAAGTAATAGTTCTGAAATGCTCTTCCCTGTCCAGCAAGGGTATGTTGGAGCTAGCTCTAATTGGCGTCCTAGGCCAACCCTTGCATCTTAGAGATGAGAAATTTGAGACCTATGGAGACTAAATTTAACGTAGTTGGGGACATTAAGGATTTTTGCAGGCCACAGAGGCAGCAGGATGTGTCTGACACCTTTGAAATAAGTGGCATCTGTGATTCCTTTATAATTGAAAATGAGGATATTGTGAATTAAAATGTGAGTGAGCAAAAGAAACCATAGTTGATTATGCTAGGTTTTTGTTTGTTTTTTCACAACTGTTAACAATTTCTTTCATTGTGTGAGTTCATGTAAACAACAGAATTGACTCAGAAGCAGACTTTTTGTTCCTCAGTAGGTTACACAAATAAATAACTACATTTTGGCTACCATAAGCAATGAGTAGCCGAGTTAGGATTCAAATATAATCTTCTTTCTTTCTTTCTCCTTATTTTTCTTCTCCCTGGATTTGAGTCAAGGCTATCCCTGAAGAAGTAAATATTGTCTCCTTTTATGCCACACCACAACCCATTTCATTTTCTTTATATCGCCCCTTCTCTTCTTAAAATCACTTCTTGCTACCTTCTCTCTAAGTCCCAGGAACATTTTCTGAGTTTATTTCAATAGCGGTTTCTGGTTCAACTGAACCAGTTGAATTGAAATGAATTGTTTTCTCCTTTCATTTTGGACCCCAGAATCAGGCCTAGTGATACCTGCCTCCATCTTAAGATGAGACAGTTTTGAGAGGTTTGCATAGATCTGCCTTTTTTTTTCCCACAAAAGTCTCATATAACTGATATCTGTATAGGAGGTACTAATGTATCTTTTGTTTTCTGTACATGAAATGTTTCCTCACTACAAAAGAGATCAGATGATTTGTATAGAATCTTTTTATATAAGCTCAGGTCTCAAATGAAAAACATCAAGAATGTATTTAGTGTATTCTTCTTAAATTGTATCCCAGGCCACACCTTGTAAAGAGATGAACATTTTGGCAAGGGTATATATAATGCATGAATAAATCCCCATTATAATGTGAAAAGAAATAAATTGCACAACAAAATGAATATTCAAGTAGATAGAAGTCATGCTCCCTTTTCAAAATGTTAGACTGATGGGACTTATTAGTAAATGGCATAAAGAAAATTCTCAAGGGAAGAAGGAAAGCTGAAGGCTTTCAATAATAAAAGAGATGTTCCAAGATGTTAGATGTGCCTAATGGAGGGCAAAGGTGGGGGTTGAAAAAGTAACTAAATCAGAGAAGTAGTAGAAATTAGTAAATAAATGGGAAGTTCGCCTAAGTGAAATAAAGGTGGTATAAGAAGAGAAGGGCAAAAACAAGAATAACACAATGACATCTTTGAACATGTAAGAAAAGAAGAAAGATTAGGTTGGAAGGAGTTGAAATAAAATTGGCTCAGTGGAAAGAACACTGAGTTTGGAGTCAAAGGACCAAGGTTCACATTCCACCTCTGACACTCATAACCTCTGTGACCTTAGTCAAATCACTTAACTTCTCTGAATTCTCCCTCTATCCTCAATTATAAATTGAAAGGGTTAGACTAGATGGCTTCTGAAGTTAATTCCATCCCTAGACCAGACAGTGGGGTGGGGGTGGGTATAAAGAAGTTATTCTGGTAATTTTTCAGCCGCAGGAAATAGGTAGAGAGAGAAGAATAAGGATAATCTCAGCGACCCAGTGGGAGAGACAACGTGGCATAGGGGATGGTATGGTAGATATGGACTCTAGATTTTCAGTAAGAGGACCTATATTGTATTATTTCTTTTAATTTTTGTTTTGTTTTTTTTTAACTTGGAGTATCGTGCATTTGTATTGTGTTTCCTGAAATCAACATATTGTTGGATTAAAATTCTTTTTTTTTTTTACATATCAAGAAAATTTGTAGCATTCATTTTTCTAAGATTTTGAGTTGTAAATTTTTCTCTGTCCCTCCATCCGCTCCCTCTTCTGCAAATGGTAGGTAGTTTGACATAGTTTACACATGTGCCATCATGGAAATCTGTATCCATATTAGTCAGAGTTGTGAAAAAAGAAAAAAAAATTCAAAAGGGGAAAAATAAGAGAAAGAAAAAAGTGAAAAAATATACTTCAATCTGCATTCAGAGTTCATCAGTTCTCTATCTGGATGTGGATAATGTTTCCTTTCTGAGTCCTTTGTACTTGTCTTGGATCATTGTGCTGCTGAGAAGAGCTGAGCCATTCATAGTAGATCACGATACAATGTTGCTGATACTGTGTAGAATGTTGTTTTGGCTCTGCTCCTTTCACTTTGAATTAGTTTTTACAAATTTTCCACGTTTTTTGTTTTTTCTGAAACCTGCCTGTTCATTTTTTATTGCCCAACAGAATTCTTTTACATTCATATGCCCTCATTGTTCAGTCATTCCCCAACTGATGGGCATCCCCTCAATTTTTTGCCACCACAAAAGAGGACTGCTATAAATATTTTTGCACAAGTAGGTCTTTTTTTCACCTTTTCTATGATTTCTTTGGGATACAGACCTACCATTGGCATTGTTGGATTAAAGGGCATGCACAATTTGGTTACCCTTTGGGAATAGTTCCAAGTTGATCCCCAGAATTACTGAATGAGTTCACAACCCTCCCATCTTCCCCCCCCACTATAATACGTCTTTCACAGCTCTTCAAGTAAAATAAAGTAATGAAAATAAATATAAATAAAAATAATAAAAAGTAAAGTAAATAAAATAAAATAATGTAATGGGAATGTAAATTTAAAGATCTTCCCTGCCCCTAGGCTAAAGTGCACTTGGAGCATTGGGTGAGAGGCTTGTTTTTCAGTAGATACTTTTTTGATTGGCCAGTGGGTCCAAAAGGTTGTTACATTCTCTGAGCCAGGGGAAGGCTATATAAGCCCTGATGTGTAGCTTTGTTTTGGGGCTCACTTTGAGAAGTATTCTGTGATTTGATCTGGATTCTGGGAAGCCGTTGTCCAGAGTCCCCCGGCTTTGAAACCCAGATGTTGATTGGGTATGGATGTAATGGCTGGGACAGTTTGAAATCTGTCTACTTGATCTGTTTCTGTCTTGATAATTCTGTCTGTATATTCTGAAGTTCGGGGTGCTGACCTCTTTCCCCTGAACTAGGTAAATGATACATGTTTGACTGATTAAAATAAGCTTGTTAACCCATTTTGAGTTGCTTTCCTTTATCAAAGCAAATCCAAGAACCTGTGTGAGCAGAGACCCTGGGGACGCTGGGGTGCTTGCTGCTACAAGTAAAAAGTAAAATAATTTACCTATTCTACCACTCCCTTCCTTCTGCAACAATTGTACTCCTGTTTTTCATCCCTTGATTTTTTTATATCATTTCTCAAATTCACCTTGTATCTATGCCCTCTGTGTATGTATATTCCTTCTACCTGTACTATTAGTGATACAATTTTTAAGAATTAAAAATGTCATCTTCTCGTGCAGGGATGTAAATATATTGGCTCTATTGAACCCCTTATGTTTTCTTTTCTTTTTTTATCTGTTTATGCTTCTCTTAGGTTTTGATACTGGAAAAAAAATTTTGGTTTAGTTCTGGTTTTCTCCTTATGAAAGCTTGAAATCCTTTTATTTCATTGAACAACCAATTTTTTTCTCTTGATGTATTATAACAGGTAAGTGATTCTTGGTTGCAGTCTTAGCTCCTTTCCCTTCCAGAATATTATGTTCCATGACCTCTGATCTTTTAATGTTGAAGCTGTCAAATCCTGTGTAATCCTGATTATGACTCCCCAATATTTCCCCAATATTCGGCTTCTTTTCGGCCACTTGCAGCATTTTTTCCTTCACCTGACAGTGCTGAAATTTGGCTAAAATGTTCCTTGGAGTTTTTATTTTGTAATCTCTTTACTGAGGTGATTGGTGGATTTTTTTCAATGCTTACTTTTTCTTCTGGCTCCAGGACATCAAGGCAGCCTTACTTGATAATTTCCTGAAAGATGCTTTCCAGGTCCTCTTTTTGATTATGACTTTCAGGTATTCCAATGATTTTGATATTGTCTGTCCTGGATCTATTTTCTAGGTCAGTAGTTTCTCCCCATGAAGCATTTTCTTCCATTTTTTCATTCTTTTAAATTTATTTCATTGATTCTTGATGTCTCATAGAGTCATTTGCTTCCACCTGCCCAATTCTTACTTTTAAGGTGTTGTTTTACTTAATGAGACTTGTACTTTCTTTTCCATTTGGCCAGTTGTATTCTTTAAGGAATTGTTTTATTCAGTGCATTTTTGTATCTCCTTTTCCATTTGGCCAATTGTATTTTTAAACTGTTTTCCAAGCCTTTGACTCTTTTTTCATAAGTCTCTTGAATTACTTTTATTTCTTTTCCCAATTTTTCTTCTACCTATCTTACATGATTTTAAGCTCCATTTTGAGGTCTTCCATGAGTTCTTTTTGGGCTTTAAGACCACACCCCCTTTTTTGGGGGGGGGGAGCCCATAACTGTTTTAACATAGTTGTTCTCTTCTGTGTTTATGTCCTGGTCTTTCCTGTCACCACAATAACTTTTTATGTGGAGATAAATTTTTTTGTTTTTTTTTTCTTATTTTTTTTTGGGGGGGGGATGGTGTCCCTTTTCATTTCTTTTATATTTGAGCTTGGGTCCTAGAGTAGAAGTAGTTGTGTCTCAGACTTCTTGTGTCAGTGGCAGAAGACCACTGTTTATCTGGTGCCATTTATCTGGTGCTGCATTGACACTGGGGACTCGTGTTTGGTACTGAGTTGATGGTGTGAGTTTGGAGGTGGATGGCACTCCTGGAAGCTTTAGGGGTATGGCAGCTTACCTGGTTCTGAGTCAGGATCCTAGAGGTGGTGTCTGGCACGTGCTCAGTGGGATTTCTGTGTTTTCCCAGGGCTACAATGAAGCATATAGAATTATGGCCCCTGTAAGATGCTGTGGGCCTGGGCTGTGCTAAAGCACATAAAGGTTGGGCCACTGCAGGATTCCTGTTTGTCCAGGGCTACACTGAAGCATGTGGTGGTTCTCATAGGTGGAGTATTGGTTCCCCTGGATAAGCTAAGGCATGCTGGGGGTACTGTGTTGGCATTTACCTGCTCCACCCCACTGGGGCTTAGGATCTCTTTTTGGTTTGCTGAGGTGAGGCTTGCTGCTGGCTTGCTGGGACACCTCCTATCCTGGAATCCACTCTGCTTTTACCTAAGTGAGACAGGTATTTAATGCTCATTTTCCAAGCTTGGGGGGCTTAAAGATTGTTTCACACCATCTTTTTGCTGGTTCTGTTGTTCCGGGATTTGTTTTAGAGTCCTATTTTATAGCTGTTTGGAGTTGAAATATGTGAGAGCTACAGCAATTTAGTGCTTACTCTGCCATCTTGGTTCCTGAAAGTTCCTGAATTCAAATTCCTAATCATCTCTGCTATCCATGTATTTTTTGGGTAAATTCACCCCATTCACATGCAAAGCCATAATTATTTACTGTGTATTTACTTACATCCTTTTTTTAGATGACCCAGATTGTAATACTGTCTCCATTGTTGTAAATCCATGCATGAGCAGCTTTCCAGAGGACTGCTGCTGTGAACAGCTTTCAAGGTCCTGATTACATAGTATAGTGAACTCTCTATTTATTCAATAACAAATCAGAGCAAAACATTTACAGAAAATCAAAGTACAGCATACACAATGTTACAAATTATTATAGAAAATAAAAATACAGCATTCACCATGTCACAACTCAACAACTTATCACTAAATTGGCTACATAGTTTTCACCAAAGTTGTCACAAAGTTTTAGACAAAGTACATTCATTTAGTCAATCACAAAACCCTTAATTCAATCACAAAGTACAAAAGTCAAAGTTATCCACCCCTAGGTCATAGTAAATCATAATCTTCTCAGTCAGTACACAGTATCCAAGTAAAGTCTTCTTTCAGCTTGACTCAAGGCTGGCTCTCAGCTTCCATGGTCACAGCTCCAACTGTCACCTGGGTTCAAAGGTAAGCAGCTTCCAACTTCTTGTCCAGCTCCTTGCCAGTTCTTCATCCAGTTCCTATTCCATATTGAAGTTCATAGTGTCCAGTCCACCTCAAGTTCTTCACAGTTCCTGTTTCTGGGAAGACAAAGCTTGACAGAGCCACAATAATATTCATTTACATTGCCGGCACCATCATCAATTCACTGTCTGCCTGTGAAATCAACTCAGACCCACCAACAAGGTCTGAGAACTCAAAACAAGTCATCAATATAGAAATAAATACAAACCCACAAACAAGGTCCATGAGATCAGCACAAATCATCAGTAAAATCCCAGGATGTCCAAAACCCTCCTCCAGGACTTTTATAAACATACAACCAGAAAATCCTCTTTCAGGGCTTCCAGTAAGGTCCCAGGGCTTATGTACAAAGTATCACAAACAAACATCCATACAGATAGAGCAGACCAACGGAGTGCTGGGATACTACAAGTTTTCTCCTTCTTGACTCTGCTACCACAAGAGTCCTCTTCTCAGTTCTCAATACTCAGTTTAGTCTTCCGTCCAGCAGCAGCTGCCCTGCTTCCACGATGCTTACCTCAGGAAATTCTGTCTGTCCAGTTTGTGTTCTTTCTTATAAATGGTGTAGTTCCTCCCCTTCCTGTTACAGGAGTTCATGAGTTCTAGGGATCACAAGTTGTGGGGTTCACATGTTCTCTTTCTTAACAGACTTGATACAAGGCTCAAAAGAAACTTGAACAAAAACAAGGTGTTAATTCAATAGCTGAATCAAGGTGTGAACTACTTCTGTGCTTGCCATTACAATTGTACCTGACCTGAGTTATGTGGGCAAGTTATATCTTACTAGGCCTGTTTTCTCATGTATAAAGGAAGGATACTGGACTAGATCAGTGGTGTCTACTAAAAATAGAAATGTATCCCTACAGGCTACATATTGACTTAGAAAACCCCAGATTAACATTATCTATGTTGTATTATAATTTTATTTATTTTGTTGAACATTTCCCAATTATGTTTTCATATGGTTGGGGACACTGCAGCAGGTTACATACATTAGATGAAGTTTGGCACTTCTGAACTAAATGACCTCTGAGATTCCTTTGTAGCTGCAAATGAGGAAGTTGTAAATTAAAGGCTGAAACCATAGCTAATTGTGTTATTGTTTTTTTTTTCCACCACTATTAACAATTCCTTCTTCATTGTGGATCTTCACTCATATGAACTATTGAAGTGACCCAGAAGCAAGCTACTTGTTCCTTGGCAGAAAGCACAAATAAATAACCATATGTAGGCTACCAGAAAGGACATCATAGTTCTTTTCTAGGTGGAAATAATAGCATTCATTTTACTTCAACAGCAAAATATATATATTTAAAATTATGGGCAGTTTTATTTGTTAGTTAAAGGTTAGGGCAGTGTTTCTGACCTTGAGACTGGTGTAGAAAGTTCCACTTTATGCTAAAACACAGGTTGTTGGGACACTGGCACCAACCTTTGAGTGAGAACTCCTATCACAAAAATGCCCATTTCCATGTAATGCATTATTAAAGCACATTAAATATAACTTGACCTCATCATTTTCCATTATTCAAATATATTCTCAAAGTCATGAATAATTAAGCTAGCAGTTACTTCTGAAGTGTGCTGCTGGGTGGCTAAAGGTAAGACTTGACCATTTCCAGATCCTCTAATTCCATTTTGAGAACACTGTCCCTTAGATTGTTTCTTTATATCTTAGGATCATAGACCATAGAGCTCGAGCTAAAAGAAATTTCAGAGGCAATCTAATCCAATCCACTTATTTTGCAGATGGATAAACTGAGGCCCAGGGAGGTTAAGTAATTTGCCCCAAATCACACAAATAAATGTGTGGAATGGAACCCAGGTATTCTGACAGTCATTTACACTGTAACACTTTGCCTGCTTTGGGGAAAAAATTTGCAAGTCTATACAACAAGGTTCATGCTGTAATGTGATACAGTGGAAAAAGTCCTAAAGTTGAAGGACCTGACTTCAAATCCCATCTCTGATGTTATTTAATTGACTTCTGAGATTATTTCCAATTCTAGATGATTCTATGAATGCTGGAGTATTGCTTCTTTAATGGTTTGGAATTTTGCATGTTTGTTTTTCAACTAGAAAAGTAGCTATGTTGCAGTAGTATAGTACTGGTCACTAGCTGTTCATCTCTCATCAGAGGACCAATTTAGCTAAATTCAAAGAAGCTTATCAGAGGCTGGTTAGGGAACGTTGCATCTGTAGAGCAAAGCAATTCTCAAATATCTTCTAAAAATCAGGGGGTAGTTGAGATCTGCATGGGTAGAGAGAATACCCCTGCCAATGAACTCATAGGCCACTGAAGTATTGAAATTGCATATGGTTGGGGCGGCCAGGTGGCTCAGTGAGTAAGAGCACTGGCCCCAGGTGGGGCCTGGGGATCAAATCCAGGCTCAGATACTTAGCACCACACCCAGAAATAACTGGCCGTGTAACCTTGAGCAAGTTACTTAACCCCAATTGCTTTAAAAAATAAATAAAATAAAATAACATCAATTATTTTAAAAAAAGAAATTGCACATGGTAGTCTCAACTATGTGTTCAGTGAGTGAATGAATGAAGGTTAGGAAGGACCACAATTAACATTTTTTCTGCTATAGGAAGAAATATAATTTTAAACTTTCCAAAAGCAAGTACTTCTCACTCTTTGCTCTACCTACCTTCCAAATAACCACTATTTAGGAACATTAATGGAGCTACTTTCTGACCATTAGGCAAACTCTGAATCCATTATTAGCATTTGGACAACCAAAACTTCTAGGGAGAATTTATCATTTCACTAATCTATGGGTTCTTGCTTGAAGGGGATTTTATGTGGTTGGACTTTATATAGTCAAGCCTCACTTTAGTCTTCCAGTGATGCCTGTAAAGAATGGAATTTCATAAGAATCAAAATTGCAAGGGCCTCAAAGAGCAGAAAAAGTAGGCTTCAGCACATGATCAATAATGACTAAATTCATGAGAAGTGACTCCAAAGATACCATGAAATACATTGTGATTAGCAAAAGTTATGGGGAGATTATTTTACCTTATGAGGACAATGTCTTCAAGCATTTTGATGGGATTCATTTATACAATAAATGTTCTGGTTTAAGTCCTTCTCTGAAATCCCAGAGGATTTGTGATCTACATAGGTGGAAGCCACACACACAAATACACACACAGACAAATACACACAAACAGATACATGTAAATGAAATAATAGGTCTTTAACATATTGAAGATGCACATGGTAGTCAAAATTGTGATACTATGTGTTCTTTTTTTTTTTAAGCAATCGGGGTTAAGTAACTTGCTCAAGGTTACACGGCCAGGTGTTTCTGGGTGGGTGCTAAGTGTCTGAGCTCGGGATTCGATCTCCAGGTCTTCTCAACACTGGAGCCGGTGCTCTTACTTGCTGTGCTACCTGGCCGCCCCGATACTATGTGTTCTTAAAAGTGAGATTTGACTTTGCCTGCATTCAAAGCTTAGTCTTCTTGGTAATTTGCTTCAACATTAAATGATAAAGTAGGACAAGCCATAGTTCTGAGGTCACAAAGCAAATCAGTGTTGGAGAAAAGTATCAAATATTAACCTTAATGCTGCTCTCTGCTCTTGGTTGCCTTTCTATACATTAAAGAGAAGTACAACTCACTAAGGCATCTAAACATTACAATGTACAATAACATTACAATATGAACATAATAAACATACTATGAAATAGAGGGCATAAGAAAACTTGCTGACACCAAGGACTGTCACAAAGCCCTCCTCTAAAAAACAATTATTTTTCCTTTCTTCAATATAAATTTAAGTGAGGGTGTATTAGCTAATACCCTACAGTATATGATTCATTTTGAGCAGCATGCTTCACTTAATCTTGAGGGGGTGGCATATTCTCTTTAAAGGAAAAAAAAAAAGCTAGTGGCAGCATCTTGAAGAAAAACTGCCTTTTTGAGTAAGTGCTTTATAAAGGAAATTAAAGCAAAAGGATGTGTTTATGGGCTTTTCCCCTTCAAAATGGTTATAGATCAAACTTATTAAAAAGCTAATTTAGAACTGAAACTGGCACTGCTGTAATAAAAAACAGTAATGACATGAATTAATCTTGAATTTCTATAGAACTTTTCATCCCTAATGATCACAAAGCTCCTTTCCATATAGACACCATTCAGAGAGTTTCACCCACCACTGCGTTTCACAAATGCTTGTAAATTTGGAACATTCCCCTTGCTTAAGTGTAGCACAGCATGGTTTTATTGTCTATTTTGTTAGGATAAGGAATTATAACATGTTTTGTATCCATCTGAAAGTAAACGAGATAAATGTTAGGTATAAATATATGTTTTTATTTTTTTTTAATCTCTGAGGTGCCTGTATATATTGTCAAATTTCCCAATATTCATAACTATGCGGAAGGATAAATTCTGTAAATTGTGGTTGATGAGTTTGCTAACTTCCAGCAAGACTCTAGTCTAGATTATTAAAAGGAGGGTCTATGACTATTCAGAAAGTGAAACAATGATTACTAAGAAGCAAAATGGGTTTGGAAGGGAATAAGACAAGCCATTAACTTCATTTCTTTTGTTGACAGAGATAGAAGAGTAGTTAAGGAAAATGCCTGATTTGCCAAAAAAGATTTTTGATCAAGTCTCTAAAAATTTTCCTATGGACAACAGGGAAAGATGTGGAGTGGATTAAAGTTAATTATATTTGGGACTGATTAAAAAAATGGACAAACAGATTCTTGGGCAACCTAGAGCAGAGGTTCTTAACCTGGGATCCAAGGACTGTGGGAACCTATGAACAGATTTCAGTGGTTTGTAATCTTAAATGGTGGGGGAGATGTTAATTTTACTACCATTTGGTTTCTTTTACATCCCTATATATTTATTTTATGCATTTAAAAATATTATTCTGCAGACGGCACCTTAATGGTAATGTGAATTTGAAGATCTTCTCTGACCCCTAATAGGCCGAATGTAATCACATGGAGACTGTGGTGGGAGGAGCTTGCTGAAGAATGGAGCAGAGCCCACAGGAATCTGGGAGTCAGAGGAGTTAGAGATGGAGGGAGAAGAAGATGCACCAAAGGAGAAAGCTAGGCTTGTGAGTGTTTGTTGCCCCCTGCTGTGACAGCTAGGTTTGTGAGTATTTGTGGGAAAGGCAAAGGATAGTGTACCTCTCTGCTGGGCTATGGTATATTAACTTCTTTGTTGCTATGATGGAGATGGTTGCCTGGTGTTGGGATTTGGTTCTCTGGTGTCTGAATTAATGTTTTGCTTCTGTCTTTTATATGAAGAGTCTGTTATCTTTTTTTTTTTTTAAAGCAATCGGGGTTAAGTAACTTGCGGCCAGTTATTTCTGGGTGTGGTGCTGAGTATCTGAGCCCAGATTTGATCCAGGTCATCCCGACACTGGAGCCAGTGCTCTTACTCGCTGAGCCACCTGGCCGCCCCTGAGTCTGTTATCTTTTGTGATTGAGAACTATGCTAGCATATTCACAGTTGCCCTCGGTGCTGTGAATATTGTATTGACACTACAGGCACTCGAATGTTTTGCCAGACTGCCAAAGAGGCTTATAGTGCAATAAAATAATGAAACCCTGACTTAGAGAAATATTTCAATATTCTCTTCAGCCCTATCTTATTGAATATTTTCAAGGATTACTTGAATAGACATGGATGGCATATTTTTTATATCTTTGGATAAAATGGCAGTGGGTAGGTTAGGTATTACATGGATGAGAATATGCAGATTTGGTAGAACTTCTGTGGTATTATTATGATGGGTTAAATTTAATAAAATTAATAGGAATGAACTTTGAGATCCTGTGCAAAAGTATAGATTACAGACATATGAAGTAGTTCATGTGAAAAAATAGGGGTGGGAGGGTGTTAGTGAACTGAAATTTACTTTGGGTCAACCAAAACAAATTCAGTGTTACTAAATCAATAATGGGGTAATGTGAATTAATGACTGGAGTCCTAGCCTTGGCATCAGGAAAAGCTGGGTTTAATTACACTTCTGAGATTTACTAGTTATATTACCTTGGGCAAGTCACTTAACTTCTGTGAAATCACAGAACCACAGAATGTAAAAGTTAGAAGGGACCTCAACATCTTCTGCTACTGTTCAATTATTTTTCAGTTGTGTCCAATTCTTTGTGACCCCTTTGGGGGTTTTCTTGGCAAAGATACTGGAGTGGTTTGCCATTTACTTCTCCACCTCATTTACAGATGAGCAAACTGAGGCAAACAGGTTTAAGTGACTTGCCCAGGGTCACACAGCTAGTAAGTAACTGAGGCTGTATTTAAATACAGGAAGCCTGGTACTCTGTTCACTGTACCACCAAGCTGCCCCAATATCTATGTAGACTAACCCATGTATGAAAGCAATACCAACTCTGACATATCCAACAAATCTTCCAGTCTCTGCTTGAAGACCCCCAGTGAAGGGGAAACTATCATCTCCTGAAGCAAGTCTTTCTACTTTGGAAAGATTCAAATTATTAGAAAAGTTTTCCTGAGATTAGGTCTAAATTGCCTCTTTATGCCATATACTTATTGCTCTTCATTCTTCCCTTTAGGACTAAATGAAACAAACCTAATAGTACTTTCTCATGACAGTGCCTTATATATTTAAAGATGGCTATGCTATTCCCTTGAGTCTTCTCTTCTCCAAGTTAATCATCCCCAAATTTTTCAATTAACTGTCTCATGAAATATACTCAAAGCCTTGATTGCACACTCTGCAATTGCACTCTCTCCAACTTATTAATATCCTTCCTAAACTGTGATACCAAGAACTAAACATAACACTCTAGATATATTATGATTAAGGAAAAGTACAGAAGAATTAGAGTTTTTTTATTCTTTGAAGCTATCAGAAAACTAAATATAATCGGTATTGCTATGAAGCAGCCAAAAAGAGCTAATGTGATATTGGGGTATATAGATCAAATTAAGATCTGTTTAATCTTCAGCTTAGTTACAGAGGCATAGCCTTCAATGATTTTGTATGCCTATGTGGTTTCTTAACTACAGGATTATTCAGCTCCATTTTCGTTTGGGGAAACAAAATAGTGAAGCTATATCCCTACTCATGGGGGAAAGAGAATAGAGGATGATAAGGCCTAAGAATTAAAGTGTGTTTTTTGACTCTAAGCTAGATAACAGTCGAACTGAGAGATCAGGAGGAGATAGTAGGGGAAAGGATGGTAAGGTTGAGGTCAGAAGCATGTAAAACAAAAAAGTACTAAAAGGAATCAAAGAACAAACTTAATCTGCCTTTTATTATATTCTTGTGCAGGTGGTCTAAGAAAAAGGGCTTACTAGGGTTGGCTAGGTGGCAAAAAAAAAAAAAACACCAGCCCTGGAGTCAGGAGGACCTGGGTTCGGATCCAGCCTCAGACACTTAACACACACACACACACACACACACACACACACACACACACACACACACACACCCCTAGCTGTGTGACCTTGGGCAAGTAACTTAACCTCAATTGCTCTCCAAAAAGCAAAAAGAAAAACAAAAAAGAAAGAAAAAGGACTTACCCTCTGGGTAAGAGGACTAATGGGGGACCTTAATAGCCATTAAAAGAGAGAGCTAATTAGTGAGAAATGAGGACATTTTCATAGTTATTGATTGAGATATTTTACTGAGAGAGTTTTAATTCTCTGAGAAGAGGGGTTACTAACTATAGTACATTCAGTAGATGGAGGACATAGTAACAGGTATCAATATAATATCTCAGCTGAGGAATATAAGCTGGCACATTCAAAAGCAAAATAGCAATCTGCAACATCCTTCTCTGCCTTTCTTTGCACAGGAGAGGTTTTTTTTTTTTTTTTGGTCTCAGAAATCTTTAGTAGATAATAGAGGGCTCCATAAGAGCTCCTAAATAGAGTTATATATCTTTACTAACCATGACTTCCCATGTGGCTATTGAGCAGGGAGGGAAAGGAGCTAGAGTAGCAGATACAGTCAGTTGGGAACAGGTGAGTTAAAACAGCTAGAAAAGAACAGCCAAGAGAAGCTCATAGGAGGGAGCAAAGTTCATTAGATCACATTGCGATGATAGCCATCAACGACATTGGTCATATCGATGGCTTCTTTGTGATTGCATTCTGCTGACAAGTAATGGTGTGAATCTTCAAACAAGTACAGTGGCCACACAAGTTCCCTATATATTTATGCCCAATGTGTGATTTCTAGTGGTCAATTTTTTTTTCCACTGACTGGGTGTGTTTGGGGGAAGAGTAAGCTCAAAATTTATAGTGATGGGACACATTATTATTTTATTAATAATATAATTTCATTATATGTTTTTACTGTGTGTCATATGCCTGAATAGTGAAATTAAATGTACAAATGTGGGCTTCTAAGCAATATTTTAAAATAAGATTTCTTTTTTTTTTTTTTGCCTTTTTGGGGGGAGGGAGGCAATTGGGGTTAAGTGACTTGCCCAAGATCACATGGCTAGTTTTGTGTCAAGTGTCTGGGGCCAGATTTGAACTCAGGTCCACCTGATTACAGGGCTGGCGCTCTATTCATTGCACCACCTAGCCGCCCCCTAAAATAAGATTTCTAACATAAAGGACCTGGAACCTGAAACAGCTAAAAAGTTGCAAGGGTGAATTGACTGCATGGCCACAATTGTACCGACTTCCCTTTCAAGCACACTTTGTTACAAACTGGAATTCTCTTTGTTTCATGTACTTAACCTGTGTTTTCCTGTCCAGGTGTCTTTTCTCAAGTTATTTCCCTAGGGGGAGGGACTTTTTGTTTCCACCTCTTAACCTGCTGAAATCCTATTCATCCTTTAAAGGCCAAATCAAATATTATGTCCTCTGTGAATACTTAAATGTTTTTCCCTGTCCACAAAACTTGCTCCCTCAGACCTCACATAATATTTAGTTTTGCAACTTTCTGCCTTTTCACCCTATTAGACTATATGGTATACAAGGGCAAGGGAGGGCTATCTTTCTTTTTTTTTTTTAAACATTTGATCTACATCAATAATTAACCCAATTACAACAACCATGGGGTACTTAATTAATTGATAAATTGGTTTGAACTAAAGTCTAACAATTAAAGTTCTCCATAGATTGGAGAAACTATCACATAAGGAAATGACTTCTTTCACACTGGATATGTCCAAACAGAAGCTAGATAATGATTTGTTATGAATGTTGTAGAAAGTACTCATGCCTTGCATAGGGAATGGATGAAATGATCTCTAAATAATCCCATTGAGCCCTGAAATCCTGTGATTCCAAGACAGATACTACCCTCTTATTGAGAATCTGCTCCCCACCCCCACCCCCCAATTTCCCTACCCCTAGCCAAAATGCGCTTAGAATTTTAACACCTCTGGATAGTTAGGACTAATAACTTTCAAAATCTCATTTTAATCAAATATCTTTTTAAATTCTCAATCATGCTTATTTCTGTTCTCATTAGTTTTTACCCCTCAACAACAGTGGTAAAAAAAGAATATCTAGATAGATTTAACTCATATGTTGTTTTTTTAAATCTACTTCATGATATCTGATTTTTCAAAGTTACCATAGACTATGAATGAACAACTGTTGTTTTCCTTTTATAGATTGTCTAGATGAGATAAGTGTGTTTATTCCGGCTGGGTCATTTCCCAAATAGGCATTGCTTCTGCACTTCATTTTAATTGCTTGCATGGTCTTAATGAATGGAGTGAGACAGCAAGCACTGGATTTGAATGAGCACATCCATCTAAATGTTCAAGTGGTTTGGGCAAGGTCACCTATCGGGAATGAATTGGCTGCTTTTAACAATTAGTCAACAGTTTTGAACTACAGCAGAAGGATATCCTGGTGTGCTTGTGTGGTGGCAAGAAGTAGCATGAAATGAGGTCATACAAAGATAGAATTTCTTTCTATAAATCTATACTATATTCTTTTTTTTTTTTTAAAGCAATTGGGGTTAAGTAACTTGCTCAAGGTTACACGGCCAGTTATTTCTGGGTGTGGTGCTGAGTATCTGAGCCCAGATTTGATCCAGGTCATCCCGACACTGGAGCCGGGGCTCTTACTCGCTGAGCCACCTGGCCGCCCCTAAGCAATCGGGGTTAAGTAACTTGCTCAAGGTTACACGGCCAGGTGTTTCTGGGTGGGTGCTAAGTGTCTGAGCCCGGGATTCGATCTCCAGGTCATCCCAAAACTGGAGCCGGTGCTCTTACTCGTTGTGCTACCTGGCCACCCCTATATTCTTTATTATATCACATAGAATAATGGAATATTTCTACATTCTGAAATATAGAAATATACATATAGTATCTATTTTCTTGTATGACAAATAACAAAAGCTAGAAAAAATTAAATTTATTATGATTTTTGTCTCCCTAATACTCTTTTACACATCCTTCTCCATATCCTAATTCTTCTAGGGATCAATCACAGTTCTGAAATGACAATTCTTCAATCACTCTTGTCTTTTTCTTAACCCTTTCAGAGGTGGTTGATACCCCCTAAGTGGGATCAATAAACAAACCATCAGCTTGCATCTTCAACTCCTACAGTATTTTTGAGAAATAAAAACCCTACTAGTAGAAGAAGCTAGAATCTCATAAGTGATCAATAATATAGCCCCCTAACATTTTCTATATCACAGTAGGCTTCAAGGACCATGCTCTTTTTTTATCATTGATTGCTAATCCCTTCAACCCTTGGTTACTATCTGAATTAGCTAGGTAATCTTAAATAAATTAACCTAATATTAACTATCCAAAAAAAAAAAAACAACAAGAATTTTGCATGCAAAGTGATCCTGGTGAATTGAAAAGGATAGTAGATCTGAAGTTTGAAAAAACAAAGTCTGATTCGAGGCTCCTACCTTGTCCTACTGTATGACTTTAGTCGACACTCCCCTTCGCTAAAACCTCATTTTCTGTATATGTAAAAGTTAGTTCCAGTGGAGAACTAAATCTTCTTAAAGGTCATTTTGAACTCTAAATTCTATAATTATCTTTCATATAATTAAAGATTAGCCTTTGAATTCTGTTAAAGTATCAAAAAATCCAGGCCTTCCTTTGTCTTTCCAAAAATTATTAACCAAATGTTCCTGTCATAACTTTAGTGATAAATTGCATTAGCACGATTACTATAGAATCACAGAATCTCCGAGATAGAAGAAACTTCAGACACGATCAAATCCAACCACCTCTTTGTAAAGATCTCCCAGGGATGGAGTATGTAGCCCTTTGTGAATACCTTATCCGACTTGAAATTTGCCTATAAAATTTTCAGATGTAGTAAGAAAGTTCCCCACCAAAAAAAATCTTTAAAGCTATAGCACATTATTATTCATTAATTATTCATTACATTCTATTCATTAATATCATAGATCTAGTCTAAGACAATTCCAAAAGATTCATAATGGAAAATGTGATCCACATTCAGAGAAAGAACTATGGAGTCTGAATGCAGATGGAAGCACACTATTTTCTTTTTTTTTTCTTTCTGTGTTTTTTCCCCTTTGTTCTGATTCTTCTTTCACAACATGATTAATGTGGAAATGTTTAATATGATTGTTATGTATGTAACCTATTATCAGATAGTATGCTGTCTTGGGAAGAGGGAGGGGAGTGAAGGAGGAAAAAAATTTGAGACTCAAAATCTTCTAAAAGTGACTGTAGGAAGGAAGGAAGGAAGGAAGGAAGGAAGGAAGGAAGGAAGGAAGGAAGGAAGGAAGGAAGGAAGGAAGGAAGGAAGGAAGGAAGAATAGAAATCGCATGGATCTAGAAATGGAAAAAAAACCGGGAAGTTAAATAATTCAGCTACTTCATGTTATAGGTGAAAAAAAAATTGAAGCCCATAGAGGTTGTAACTTGTTTAAGGTCTAATAATTAGTGTGTCAGAAGTGAGTTTTGAACCTTTAGAACCCCTAGAGTCATGTTTCTTCCCATTTTACCATGCTACCTATATTGAGAAAAACAAATAAAACATAATGCTCATGAATTTTGCTTTAAGAAGCTCTCAAAAGCTATAGAAGGAAGAACTAATACAATCTATTCTTTGTGCTTTCTAGTCGCATCTTAGAAGGCATGCTAAGCCATTAACTATATTGGGCCTCCACTACATAAAACATTTGTTATTTAGTTACTACAGATGGGAGCAAGGCCATTTTTTAAACCAGTAAAAAATGTTCAAGTCACTAGTCAGCTTCAGCTTTTCAGCTCTAAAAGAGATTTTATGGCTTAGAATGATTTTTCTATCTGTGGGCAAAGAAGAGAAATAACTGATTTGCTTTGTGAATGTATTTCACCAATGTCTATATAGCATGTGACAGTTACCTACTGCACAAACTGTATCCTTTTAGAAATGTAGTAAATTTAAGGGCTTTTTTATGAGACTCTGTAAGCCTAAGACACAGTAGCCGAAAAATGGCATGTTGAGAAGGATATTATTTAAACTTGACTCTGCTTAATCGTGAAAACTATTTCATTGCCTCAAGGCAAAAATCTGTCTAAATGAAGATGTGCTAGTAATGGTTTCATATGACAAATGGGTGGAGCCTCCTGTCTGCGAATTTGTTATATTCACACAGTGTAAATTAGAATAGAGGATACTGATTGCTGCAAATTTCCCTACTCTCTGTTAGTACATATATGTCCATATGTGTTTGAGGTTAAATGCCTGGTACTTATTTGTCAGTGAATTGTTTCATATATATATATATATATATATATATATGTATATGTGCAGATATGCATATGTTTACATGTATACACACAGAGGAGAGGAAGAAGAGAGAGAGAGACTGAGAAATCATAATGACCACATATATTTATGAATCATCCTAATAGACCTCAAGGTTCATTATGAAGCTGTAATTCAGGGCATTCCTGAAATCTAGCCATTACCCTCTAGTAGAGATAAATGCTACATAAGTAAAGAAGGACATTTTCAATTCAGGATTTTTAAGGAGATTGAATTTAATTGCATAAATTGGAATAGAGCCAGGACAACAGAACTCACACCTCTACTTTTAGACAAAGTGCAATGCAATTTTCCTGGGAGGAATGTGTCTCAGTTAAATGTTTCATAATAAGACATAGAAAGTATATAATTATTCAAAATAGGAACCCACTATTTTCACAGTATTGCAAAAAATGAAACAATATTAATTTTCACTTTCCATTTTATATGCAAACAAATTGGGCTTGTCTGAAAAAAAGTGTTGATTTCCTCACAAAGGTTTTCTTTTGATGATAAATTAGAAAAAATGCATTGAAAAATTGAATATTTCCGTATGTGAAAAATTTTAGAGAAAAAGGGATCAAAATTTAGGCATTTATGCCACAACAATGTGATTTTTTATTAGTAGAAATTAGGAAACCTGTCTTCAGTGTTCTGTTGAGTTTTTCTAAAGGAGTCTAGTTCTTCATGAATGAATGAATGATTTTTGAGATTTCATTAGAGAGTTGCTCCTGTGCAGGTAAATCTGGATTTTTGAATGCTATACCAAATAGAACACTGACACAACTTTGGATGTAAGCCTAATGATGGATTGATTATATGTCTTTTGTCTGAATTTGGAGCTCATTCCCAGAAAATTGATCTCCAGCTAACATTTTTTATAAACATAGAAACTCAAGAAAACTGCCTACCATGATGTAGAGCAGAGATGTCAAACTTGTAGCTCTCAAGAAGTTCCCCCCTCCCAAAATCCCAGGTGCCCTGGGACAAAATTATGATATAATGGAGAAATGTTTAATAACATAAATAGAAAGATAATACCACATAGATAATGCTAGTTTGTGGTTTTCTGCGGCAATATGTGACCTGCAGAATTTATTTCTACTTAAGTTTGACACCACTGGTATAAATGAGGTACAATATGATTCAGTGGAGAAAATAACCATACCTGTGATATTAAGACTGCTTGAATTTCAAATTAAATAATAGGAAGTTAGGTCATTCAGACAACTGTTAAGTAATTGAAGTTTTTAATAAAATTACATAATTGTCTTTCAAGTAAATGTAAAGGAATAGGAGGAGCAGGAAGAAGAAGAGAGAGAGTAGGAGAAGATGAAGAAGGAAGAAGAAGAAAAAGAAGAAGGAGGAGGAGGAAGAGGAGGAATTTTAAGCCAAAAGAGAAAGAAAAATTCATGGAGGGGCTACAAGATTTGGCAAAGTAAAATATAATCCCAAAGATGAGATTCAGAGATCTAATATTTAGACATGGAAGTGGTCATATAGTTCAACTACTTCATTTTACAAATAAGAAAACTGAGGCTCAGAAAGGTTAAGTGATTTTCCTAAAGTTATATAAGTAGTAAATGGCTGAATCAGGATTTGAAACCAGTTCTTCTAACTATGATTCATGCACTCTTTATACTAAACACATGCTATTATAGGTGCATTGAGTTTTCAAATTATCATCATCATCATCACCATCATCATCAGTCTCCCTAAGGAAATCTAGGTTAGTGCCAAATAAAAAAAATAATACCAGAAGCAACATTCTTTCTGATTTCAAAGGTGGGCTCCTGAGGAAGAAGTTCTTTTTGTTTATTTTCTTCTCTTCCTCTTCATTATCTACCTATCACTCATAACTTTCTCCCCAATACACTCTTTTGAGTTTTATTTGAATATCTGAAGGTTTTAGAAATAAGATTACTAAAGAAGAAATCAATGAAAAACAGATTTAAAGATGGTAACTGTATGTTTATTAAGCCCATAGGTGAAAAAAATTCTGATCTGTGGCATAATTTATTTTGTGCAAATTGGAAGGCAATGGGTATGGTAGTACTATCTGATTAGGGAACTGAATGTTATTTTTAATGTATTTTCAGACTTTACTATAATTCTTTGAAGAAATTTCACTATGTAACCTAGGTCATGTAATGAATCCAAGCCTCAATTTTCTTCTCTGTAAGATGGGGTTGAACTAGATGACCTCTAAAATTTCTTTCAAGTTGGGAATCTGCTATACCTACTTAAGGGAGCACTGCCGTGCCTTGATCAGACCTGGTGATAGAAAACCTCTTTCAATTTTGGAGCTCTGAATCTGTTCACTATATTTTTAAATTCAAAAATAACATTAAAATGTGCATTAAGCTTTCAATTTCTTTTTCTATCTAAAATACTCTGAGCTGCCACAAAATCCAATGATCAGCACTTAAAGCAAATCCGATTGAGTAGCAAACTGTTTTCCCATCTCTAACAGGGAAAAAGAAACCATCTCCCCAAAACTGTGAACTTCAAATACGTCCACCATGACCTGCCTGAAATAATGTTATCAGAAGCGTATGGCACTCACCAGGCAACACTTGAAATGAGTTTTAGCCCGTGGCATTGCTTCTGGCTAAGAATATCAAGGAAATAAAAATAACTCTTCAGTGACTGTAAAAAGGAATATGGGAAGAGATATTTACACCAGGTATCTATTCCTCCTTATCCTTTTTCTGTCTCTCTTGCTGCCAATTTGTCATCTTGTCTCTTGGGTTTTGTACCTTTCTCCAAATGTATTTTCCCCTTTACTGTATCTGTTCAAAGCCATCAGTCACACAACAGATTTGTAATGAATTTGCTGCCAAGGTGAGAGAGAAAGTGACATCATTTTCAGGAGGTGGGGGACAATTATGGAAGAAATGGGGGAAAAGATGGGCACTTTAATTTCAGTGAGATAGAAAAGAAAACAGAGGAAATGCCTGGCAACCTAAAAGGTGAAAAGGATGGGGGGTGGATACTCTTTTCTTTTTTTTCTCCTAACTTACCCCTTATGTTCTGTATGTTACTCTTTTGGAAATTTGGAAGTCATTTCTTTTCCATTGTTATTTACTTCCTACCACAAACTGATTCTATCTAGATTAATTGCCAAAGGATGGATGTTTCCCTCTTCCCCTTTTAGAGTTTGGGAAGAAAGGGAGGAGGGGGGAATGGTTGAATGATTACTACAATTTTTGACATGTATATCATATTATTGGTGTACAGTAGAACATGAAATAGCACATGAACAGGTCAGGAAGGTATCAGCTCTCCATCTGTTTCAGAATGCAAAGAACAAAACAAAAATCCAAAGAGATGAAGATATGAAAGGAAGGAGGGAAACACTTTTCTTTCAATCACTAAAGACCCCTTCAGACTAAGTTATAGTCACATAACTCAGAGAAGATATAGAAATAAGTACATTAGAGACCCAGATTTTAAAACAGCTGTGTGTGATAACTAGAATATATAATCAGAATTTTTAAAATAAAAACACAATCCCAAAGTAATTAAGCAGAAAAGCAACATGAGGTTCAGCCAATTACCTTGCTTTCAGTTATTTCTGGTGGTCATATGTGGGAGATTTTCAAGTTCAGAATAACCACAACAATTCCATATACCCTCAGTGATACAACTACAGAAAAACATATTATTTTCCTCTTGATTCAAGTTGGTGCTAATGAGAGACTCTAGGTTGGCTGGGGTCCAGACAGGCCTTCTCACTATATGTGAGACAAAGTACAACAGTAAGCATATTTGTCCTTCAATTTCCCCAATTAAAAACTGCTTTAATTTCAGAGGCAGAAGCACCAAAATGGTTGTTGCTTCTTTTCCTGGAAACACAAGACTGAAATCACTGATTCAGGTGCCAGTAGGATAGTAAGCCCTAGAGATGGGTCAGAAAGGGAAAAAGATTCAGTAGTGCAGAGATGTCTATTGCGCCACTGATTCTTCTCATCAATCCCCTGATTCTCTATGGAGTAAGCAGATAGAGGAAGAGTGGTAGCCATTTGGAATGGAATCAGAGTGGACACATAAATTTGATAACTTCCTATTATTTATAAGCACAATGGTCTCCTCTTTCCCATATAGCAGTTATAATGTAGACAATGAGGACTGGGGGACAGGGGAATGGGAGGAGTGAATTTATCTTCGAAATGAATTGAACTCTACTACTGGTGGTCTATTTATTAAAAGACAACTAAGTACTTGAGTAATTTTGTATTAGCATTCCCTAGAACAGATGCAAACCACTGACCCAGATGCAAATGGCTTTGAGATCAAGCCAAATACATATTTCCTAAATCACCTATTCCCTTCATTGTTTCTTTTATTGTACTATTCTGCAGTCTCAACTTAAATTTCTATTGGAGTTATTTAGTTATTTGGCATTATAGTACATTTTCTTTGCCACTAACAACACTAACTTTCTCCATTTTATAATTGCCTTTCTGGTTAAACAATAGATGCTTGGAAACATAGACAATTTTTAATTTGGCAGGATACCCTGGAGATGTCATCACAATGGAAGAGAAGAAACTAGGTGAGGTAGTGAACTGAGTACTGGATTTGGAGGAAGACTTGAGTTTGTATTCTACCTCAAATGCTTACTAACTGTGAATTTGGACAAATAACTTAGCATCTTTCAAAACCAATCATCTCATCTGTAAAATGGGGAAAATAATAACGTTTACCTAATAAGATTGTGAGAATCAAATGAAATAATCTATGTAAAGCACTTTTTAAACCTTAAGTATCAGAGAAGTTTTAGTCATTATTATTATATTAATATATGTTATTCTTTTTATTGCTGTTATCAAATTAAATTTATGGTAAATCAATCTTGAAATAAACATCACACTAGATATCACTTTGATATCATCTATCAAAAAAGAATTTAGAAGTTATCTAGTCCAGCTGTTGTTTGGTCATTTTGATCACTTCATGACCCCATCTGGGGTTTTCTTGGCAAAGATACTGGAGTGGTTTGCCATTTCCTTCTCCTAGTCTATCCTTTACCTAAATACAAGTTTCTTCCATAACATACCTGTTTATTAATCATCTAGACTCCAGTTAAGGACCTCCAATCAGGAAGCATTCACTACCTCCCAAAGTAGCTTGATCCATCTTTAGATAGCTTTATTTTTAGGAGATTTGTCCTTATATCACTGTATCAATGCTGCGCTTAATGTGGACAGCTGATTGGGTTTATCCCTATTGCACCTTACAACTCTTAAAATTGGTGATCTATTGGTTTATGTCTGCCCAGCAGCAGGGACTACAGGCACATGCCACCGTGTTCTTTTTGTGGTGGCAAAAAAAAAAAGAAAATCAAAGGGATGCCCATTAATTGCAGAATGCCCCCAAAAAGTTGTGGAATTTGATTGTGATGGAATACTACTGTGATATAAAGAAATGATAAGCAATATGGTTTCAGAGAAACCTGGGGAAACTTATATGAACTGATGCAGAGTATAGTGAGCAGAAGCAGGAGAACACTGTACATAATAATAATATTGTTATTATTACCTAATATTATATACAATATAATGTAATGTATTATGTAATACAACATTACATAATAATATTGTAAAGATGATGAATTAAGAAAAACTTAGCTACTCTGATTAAGATGATGATCCAAGATAATTCCAAAGGACTCATGCTGAAAAATGTTTTTCATCTCAATAGAGAACTGATGAACTCTGAATTAAATGAAAATATACATTTTTAACTTTTTTCTTTTTTTAATTTAGTATTTTGTTTTCTCCAATTACATGTAAAACAGTTTTAACATTATTTTTCTTAAATTTTTAGTTACAAATTCCTTTACTTCCTGATTGAGAAGGGAAGAAATTATATATATATATATATATATATATATATATATATTATACATGTGTACTCATTCAAAACATTTGCATATCTGTCATATTGTGAAAGAAAACACAGAAAAATAAACCAAGAAAAATAGAGTAAAGCAAAAGTGTGCTTCAATTTGCATTCAGACTCCATCAATTCTTTCCCTGGAGATAGAGAGCATTTTTCATCATAAGTCCTTCAGAATTGTCTTGGATCATTGTATTCGCTCATTGTAATTAAAATATTCACAGTTGATCATCATACAATATTGCTGTAGCTGTGTATAATTTTCTCCTAGTTCTGCTCATTTCACTTTGCATCAGTTCATGGAAGTCTTTCCTGGTTTTTCTGAGAGCATCCTGCTCATCATTTCTTATAGCACAATAGTATTCCATAACAATCATATACTACAACTTGTTCAGCCATTCCCTAATTGGTAGACATCCCCTCAATTTCCAATCCATTGCCACTACTAAAAGACCTGCTATAAACATGTTTGTACACCCATGTCCTTTTTCTTTTTCTTTTTTTTATCTCCTTGGGATACAGTCCTGGTAGCAGTATTGCTTAGTCAAAGGGTATGCATGGTTTTATAGCCCTTTGGTGATAGTTTAAATTCTTCTCCATAATGGTTGAATTATCATAAAACTTTAACAACAGTGAATTAGTGTCTTAATTTTTCCATATCCCCTACAACATTTGTCATTTTCCTTTTCTCTCTTATTAGTCAATCTGATAGTCCTGGGGTGATAGCTCAGAGTTATTTTAATTTGCATTTCTCTAATTTTTATATGAGTATAGGTAGCTTTGATTGCTTTTCCTGGAAACTGATTATTCATATCCTTTGACCCTTTATCAATTGAAAAAATGGTTCTTATTTCCACAAATTTGACTCAGTTCTCTATACATTTGGGAAATGAAGTCTTTATCAGAGAAACTTGGTGTAAAATTGTTTTTCACAATGATGGTTACTGTGCATTTACCTCCATCCTCTGTTCCCCTGTTTATTCTATTCTCACCTTTCACACTGTCCATTAACAAACTTTTTTTTTTGTTTGCTTTTTGGAGGGCAATTGGGGTTAAGTGACTTGCCCAAGATCACATGGCTAGGTTTTTTTTGTGTGTGTTAAGTGTCTGAGGCTGGATTTGAACTCAGGTCCTCCTGACTCCAGGGCCGGTGCTCTATTCACTGCACCACCTAGCTGCCCCTACAAATTTTCTTTATGTTTATTGCTTGTGTCTTTTTTTTTGCAACATGGATAATATGGAAATATGTTTGAAATAACCTCAAATGTGTAACTGAAATAAAATTATGTGCCTTTTCACAGAGAAGAGGATGTGAGGAAAGAGTTTGGAACTCAATTAAAAAAATGATTGTTAAAAAATTACATCTAGCTGGGAAATATTTAACAAAACAAATGAAATTTAAAAAAACTAGTAGGAAACTTGGAAAACAATTTATCCAGGAATTAGGTTTAGACCAATATAGGTAATTAAAATTCTAGGTAATATAACAAAGTCAAACTACATACATAATCCAAATAGAAAAGGTCAAACCATAACAAGATTAAAAGAGAATGAAATCAACTACCTTTTACAAATATGACTGAAGAGAAAATTCCTAACTAAAAACAAGGATAGAAGAAAAAATAAAATAGATAATTTTAATGTTATAAAGTTTACAAGATTTTCCTAATTAAATCAAAGAAGATAAAATTAGAAAAAAATCCTTGAGTAAAATATTAAATATTACACATAAAACCCTTATATCCATAATATACCTGAAGTTGACACAAATATGTAATAACAAGAGCCATTTCGCCAATAGACAAATTGTCAAAGAATATGAACAAATAGTTTTCATAAAAACAATTTGTATCTTTAAATGATCATTTAAAAACATGTTTTAATAGTTAAAAAAATGAATATTAGGGGCGGCCAGGTAGCACAGTGAGTAAGAGCACCGGCCCCATTGTCATGATGATGTGGGGATCGAATCCAGGTTCAGATACTTAGCACCACACCCAGAAATAACTGGCCGTGTAACCTTGAGCAAGTTACTTAACCCCAATTGCTTAAAAGAAAAGAAAAAAAAAGAAATGAATGTTAGTATAACTTTGAAGTTTTACCTCATACTATGAAAACTGGCAAATAAGTCAAGAGATATAAGTAGCTACTTTGGTGGTGCTATAAGAAAGCAACTCACTACCACAGTAACTGTGAAACTGTTCAAGCCATTGTGAATATTAGCTTGGATATGAAATAAAAATGACCTTTCTCAATTCAAACATTTATATCCAGCATTTTTGTTTTAGCATTCTTTGTGGTAATGAGTACTCAAAACAAAACAAATATATTTTGAGGTGACTGAATAAAATTCTGTGGTACATAGGTGAAATAGAGCATTGTTATACAATTGGAAATTTTGAATATAATAAACTCTGAGAAACAAAAACATTTATAAAAACCAATATAATATAAAGCCAAATGTGTACAATAAAGAGAACAGCATAAAAATCTTCAACAATGTAAGTGAAACATCACTAAAATGAACTTGAACACAGAGTAACTGAAAAACCAGTGAAGATGTAGGAAAAAAATTAAAAGATATAATGAAATGTGTGATTTAATTTGTGGCAGTGAATCAGAGGAATGTTAAGACAGAATGTTGTATGCAAGGTCAGATATGGTCATATAAGATGTACTTGCTTTATATTTGCTTTTATAGTGTCTGTCTTATTCCCAGCAAGGATTTGGCTCAAATTTGGCTCAACTGTAGGGTTAAAACCACTGTATTAGTCTCCTAAACAGATTATACAAGTGTATATCAAGTAAAGACCTGCTTCTTATTCAGTGAGAGTTCTGATGCAAATAGAGACAACATTGAAAAAAAAAGAAAAATGATAAAGAATAAGAAGTAGTATTCATGCAAAAAAATGAGTATGTTATGTAGAAAGCACAATGCAAAAAAAAGAAGAAGAAAAGAAGTGTACGACATGGTCCCTACCTTCCAGAAGGCTATACTCTAATGCAATGTGATGTGCATGAATAATTGTAATATAAAGTAGAATATAAAAAGTACCAAGTCAGTTTTGAATTTATTTTGTAAGTCATAAAGAAATCAAACAGTGTTGTTAGACAGACAGAGACAGATACAGACAGGGAAAGACAGAGACATACAGGAAAAGGAAAGAAGACAGATGGGAAAAAAAGAAACTTCTCACTGAGATAGTAACATACACAGGCAGAAATGCAGTCCATTGCTATCTGTTTCATTTTTCTCCCCTGTAAAAGGTTTGGATAAGACTAGATGATTTTATAGTTCTATGATGTGTCTATGTGACTCAGAGGACTTCTATTTTGAAAGATCTGATTTTTAAGCTGAACCTACAAGAATTATTAGGTAGGTGAGGCAGAAGTAATAGAGGTAGAAGATGCAACATGAGCAAAGGCATGAATATCAAAAAGTATCCGGGTAGGAGGCAGAGCCAAGATGGTGGAGTAGAAGCAGGGACTTGTTTGAGCTCATGCCCAAGCCTCTCCAAACACCTGTAAATATGACTCTAAACAAATTCTGCAGCTGCAGAACCCACAAAATAATAGAGTGAAACACATCTATAACCCAAGACAACTTGGAAGGTCAACAGAAAGGGTATAATGTTCCCTGGCTGAGACCAGAGCACAGTCCAGCATGGGCTGCAGCAGGCACAGACATTGCCTGAACAGGCCTCAGGAGACTGAATTACTGGCAGCTGTGGCAATTTTCAGACTTCTCAACTCACAAAAGCTGAGAATAGCATGGAAGTTCAGTGGGGGACCTCAGGGGAGTGCGTGATCTGGCCCCAGCCCCAGGGGGATGGAGATGGTGGCCACAGTGGTGGTGGTTATGGCAGCAGCAGTGACTGCTTCAAGAGCTCTGGGCCTACAGAAAGTGGGGGATCTAGCTGCTGATACAAAACATCAGAAGCCTAGGACAGTATACCCACCCCACCTCCACATCTGTTGAAAGCAGAGTCCCTCCTAGACAGGGATTTAGAAAATCAAGTGTTTGGCTGGGAAGATTAGTAAACAGTATAAAAAATTCAGAATATAGAATCTTACTTTTAGTTACAAAGAAGATCAAAACATAAAACCAGTAGAAGACAATGAAGTCAAAGCTCCTACAGCAAAAACCTCCAAGAAAAATATGAATTGGTCACAGGCCATGGGAGAGCTCAAAAAGGATTTTGAAAAGCAAGTAAGAGTAGAGGACAAATTGAGAAGAGAAATGAGAGTGATGCAAGAAAATCATGACAAACAAGTCAAAAGCTTGCTAAAGGAGATTCCAAAAAATACTGAGGAAAATAACATCTTAAAAAAAATAACCCAAATAGCAAAAGAGGTTCAAAAAGCCAAGGAGGAGAAGAATGCCTTAAAAAGTCAAATTTGGCCAAATGGAAAAGGAGGTCAAAAGCTTACTAAAGAAAATAACTCCTTAAAAATTAGATTAGAGGGGCAGCCAGGTGGTACAGTGAGTAAGAGCGCCGGTCCCAGAGTCTCCGGGAGACCTGGGATCAAATCTGGGCTCAGATACTTAGTACCAAACCCAGAAATAACTGTCTGTGTAACCTTGAGCAAGTTACTTAACCCTAATTGCTTTAAAAAAAATAGATTGGAGGGGCAGCTAGGTGGCAAAGTGAATAGAGCACTGGCCCTTGAGTTAGGAGAACCTGAGTTCAAATCCTGTCTCAGACACTTAACATTAGCCATGTGACCTTGGGCAAGTCACTTAACCCCAATTTCCTTGCCTTCCCCCCTCCAAAAGGCAAAAAAAAAAAAACCAGAATGGAGAAAACAGAAGCTAATGACTTTATGAGGAATCAAGAAAATATAAAACAGAACCAAAAGAATAAAAAAAAAGACAATGAGAAATATCTCATTGGAAAAACCACTGATCTCGAAAATAGATCCAGGAAAGAGAATTTGAAAATTTTTGGACTAACTGGAAGCCACGATTAAAAAAAAGAGCCTAGACATCATCTTTCAAGAAATTAATCAAGGAAAACTGCCTTAATATTCTAGAACCAGAGGGTAAAATAGAATTGAAAGAATCCACCCATCATCTCTTGAAAGAAATCCCCAAACTCCTAGATATGTTGTAGCCAAATTCCAGAGTTCTCAGGTCAAGGATAAAATATTGCAAGCAGCCAGAAAGAAACTATTTGAATATTATGGAAATACAATCAGGATAACAAAAGACTTATCAGTTTCTACATTAAGGGACTGTAGAACTTGAATATGATATTCTAGAGGTCAGAGGAGTTAGGGTTAAAAACAAAAATCACCTACCAAGTAAAACTGAGTATAATAATTCAAAGGAAAAATGGATATTCAATGAAATAGATAACTTACAATCATACTTGCTGAAAAGACCAGAGCTGAATAAAAAAATTGAATTTCAAGTACCAGACTCAAGAGAGCCATGAAAAGGTAAACAGGAAAGAGAAATCATAAGGGACTTATTAAAACTCAACTGTTTACATTCCTACAGGGAAAGATGAAATTTGTAACTCATGAGACCTTTTTCAGTATTAGGTAAGTTGGAGGAGAGAGAGAGAGAGAGAGAGAGAGAGAGAGAGAGAGAGAGAGAGAGAGAGAGA